>NC_141032.1:2947500-2977500 GCF_052040795.2 Danio rerio
ACAAGATTCCAGCAACCAGCAAACTGTACATCCACACCTGATTCTATGCCACAAAAACGTTTAAATAATTCAAGCAATTGGAGTAGTCCACTGCACTCCCAATGAAACGGACGGTTTAAAATTGAATGAATATACATTAAACCTCATTAACGTTATCAAATGTACACGCTTAGTGACTGATACTGTTTGTTTGCACAGATTCACAGTTCTAAAGTTTGTGTTGAGGTCTTTGCACACTGAAGTCCGAAATTTTACGTTTTTTTGTATTCATAGGTTTTCAACTGTCCGCCACATTCTAACTTTATATTATGCTCTGTGTTTGCTATAAAGTTCCCTTTAGCTCAAGTGACAGTATTCTCCATTAAGTTTTTCACATGTAAGGTGGCTCTGAACTGCCAAAACACGTCTGAAATCGCTTTTTTAGATGAGAAAAGCGAGGAAAAAAACAAAAACAAATCAAACCTGGTTCGAATTTTTTATGACAGATGAAAGTTTCGGAGGCAGTGTGTTCATACGATTGACATGAGATCGAAGTTTTTTTTTATGTGAAAAAATGATGGATATCAGTGTGCAATAACCTTAACACGCTTTTAATCAAATAGAGTGGAGGAACTATGACGTCAATTTGTATGCAAAAACCCGGAAGCGAGTTAGCATTTTAGCACTTCCGGTTCCCTCGTCCCAAAGTCAATGGGTTTTTTGAATGGGGTTTCAGTAAAATCGCTTAAATAAGGTTTGTGGCTAACACCAACTTAAGATACTTTCACGTTTTGTTCTACGACATAAAACACATCAGTTACACCACACTCTTCAACTTTTAAATCGATTATGCTTCTTTAAAAAGACGGTTGCTATCAAGTTGCTAAATGAGACTACAGGCGGCGTCGGGGACATTATACGTCATCGAACTGATCTGGTCTGGAGCGCAGCTCGCTTGTGTTGGGCGTTTGGATTTGTCTGTGATTTAGGTATTTTCATGAATAGTATTTTATAGTTTGTTGTATTATTCTAATTAAGAATTCAGATTGTGTGTAGATAATTCCTTCACTTGTAAAGACTGTCAGGACAGATTCATTTGTTGATCATTTATTTTAATTAAACGATATTATGAAGATACTGCTCACCAGTGCAGCCTGTTTCTTTCCTGCTCTCAGTAATGCAAACGTGTGAATAAATGTGTAAAAATACAGACATATTAACTGTCATTTTAACGTACTCAAGTGATTTCTCGTCTTTTTTTCTTCATCTGAACACATTTAACTGCAGTATTTACACTCCTTCAAAAAACATTCAGCAGATGTGACTGTATGAGCTGCTTTTCGCTGTACTTCGTGACAAAAAAGGAATATTGAATGTTGCTCTGTGTCCATGATGATGGAACTTGCAGGCATTTGATTGACATGTTCCTCCTCACACCTCATTTCTGTCGTCTGTTTAAGGTAAGCGGGCTGTGTGCGCGAGCGATACACTTATTTAAATATGTCTCATAATAATACTATATAGGCACATTTATACACATTTTTAAAACTTTTAGAACAACCGCAAAGCATAACAGATTTCCCACGTAAAAACGATCCAAAAGGCACAAAGGTCTATGTGTGTTTGCGTATTTATTAGTTTATAATATATAGCGTGGATTATAATATAATAAACAGAGAGATTAACTCTTTGTCATGGACAATATTTCTAAAAAATAAGCTTGATAAGTCGTCTGTAGCAGGGTGGGGCTGACGTCACTGACGAGCGCCCCGAGGGCTCTGTAGTCCGTTTATAGCCTAATGTTAGCTTTTCAAGTCTTGCGTTTGCATTTAAGATCAAAAAGTGCTCAAAGTTGTATTTTCGTGTGACAATTATCCGGCTGAACAAAACGTGTAAGTGTAATGAACCGTGTTTGAACAAAGAGCTTATTATTCGCAACCTTCGAAAACCCTATGGGAAAATCCTATAGGGATTTTTACGAGGGAACCAGTTTTATGCTAGCAGCCGATTAGCCTACAAAGTGACGTCATAGTTCCTCCACTCTATAGGACCTTTGAATAAAATAAGGGCTCCATATTCTCACTATATTATACTAATCAAGCCATTAATGCTTCATGCATTTATAATGATTAATGCCATTTTTTAAAATATTGTTTGTGTTATTTCTTGTGTAAAATACAAAACAAGACTTTTTAAATAATATTGATGCAGCTCTTTTCCACAACAGTCTACAGTGAATATGTTGGGGGAGAAAAAACAACACTAAAGACTCAAACACACTGCAATGCTTTTCACTCTGGTTTATCTTAAAACGTGTTTCTGTATCCAATCAAACAGTCGATTTTCATTGAACATTGTGCAAAATTAGCCCCTGACTATAGTTGACGGTTAATGAACTTGTAAGGAAATTTGCTACTCTCCACTCCTACAGAAATGATTGTAGTTGCTGTTGTGTTTATGATAGAGCTCAGACACCAATGAAAAAAGCAGCTCTACATTCATCTTGCCTCGATGCAGCATCTTCTTTATTGAGTGAAAGTGAAACTGGGATCACATTGACTGTTTTGCGCTTGAGCGCCTCCAAGTGGTGTTTACTGTAACTTCAGCATCTCCGGGCATGTGAACAAAAGTGCCGATCTGATTAGTGGAGAAGTTTTTGAAGCATCAAAACAAAGCATGAGACAATTCTTGAAAATGACTGATGCCTGATGCACCCTTTGTTTAGTCCCGAGGCGTTAAACGTCAACAAAAAGCAGAAGTAAGACGTGTCCCGGTGTGAATGGGCCTTAAAGCTGAATATTTAGACAATGCCATGGCTTCTGAAAATTTGTGCAACTGTTCAATAATCATATAGAGTTTTAGAGAAATGGCAAGTGTGCTTCAGCTGGTTTGATATTAGTGATAGTATGTGTGTGTTTGCAGGTTGTGGGTCTGGTTCTGGAGCGAGATGGCGGCTCTATGCTTCAGCAAGGGCCTGGAAGCCCTCAACTACGGAACACTCTCTCCATCTGCACACCCGGTCCTGCTGGAACACAGGCCAGAAAGAGCTGTCCTGCCATCACCATGACCAGACCCTTCAACATCAAGCCCAGAGACTACAGCTTTGTGTCGGACGGTAATAAAAAGTAAAGCACTGGGTTGGGTTGGGCTGGGCAATGTTGTATATTTTATTGAATTCAATGTTTTGCCGCAATTGGTAGTTTTCATGTGACGTCACACCATTAGTGGAAATAGATTTTCCCTACCAGCAAATATTAAAGTTAAAAAAGGCAGACACAAGCTATAACATTGGTGACTAAATCGCTGAGGAATATCCACAAGATAAATGTAAATGTCGCCGAATTGGAGCTCTGAAAGGAACACGATGGTTTCAAGTGAAGTTTTATAAACTAATTTTGATCACGTGCTTTGATTGATCATGACTGGTCCTGCATCACAATCATCTATACACCAATCAGGTGAATCTAAGCTTTCAATAAATAGCCCGGTTTGTTTTACTTCCATTGTCTTCATTTTTGAAAAATCCCCCCCACCTCACATCTCCACCATTCCTCTTTACCAGCTCTCGAGATCTACCTGATCTTAGTCCCCCTTCTACGCTACACAACCAGGCGGGAGCTCTGGGCTCGACTATCCCCGAGTTCAGGGTTCTCTCCCAGGACAGAGTGGCAAACCTGCAACCAGTCTTAAGCAATACCCAAGTGTGAACTCTTGAAATGTCCAAGTTTTTTCCCAGTATCCCAGTTTTTTTTTTTCTGTTGATTTGTGATCCAAATATTCGTAGCTTGAAACAATTGATAAATTTACTGGATTGTGCTGCATTTCTCAATGTAGCTGCCATTACGGCCCTTTTTTTTTTTTTTTTTGCCCCGCCAGGGCTGTCTCTGACTTAAAACTATCAACTGCCTGGTCAAACAAAATGGGATTGATTTGGTCACTTGGGGTGCTTTCACACCTGCCTTATTTAGTTTGGTTGAGTCACACTAGAGTTTGTTTTCCCTCTTGGTGCGGTTCGTTTGGGCAGGTGAGAATGCAGCAATCGTACTCGAGTGCGCACCAAAAGCAAAACAAAAAAGTGCAATGAGACATGCTTGAAAATGTGGTCTCGATACAGTTTTAAATGAACCCTGGAGCAGTTGGTTTGTGGTGAAAATGTGATCCGAACTAAAACAGACCCAACCGCAAAAAGTACTGCACCTTTTGCACTAATCCAGCTGTCGTAGGCCGATGCGCTGTGCATTATGGGATATGGAGGAAAAATATTTCCTGACAGCGCTTTACCAACTGAGAGAGAGAGAGAGAGGGGTAAACATTACCTGATGGATCATTGGTAATATTTCCGCAAGATGACCATGTCGCAGTTTAGCTAAATTAATTCACGCCTCCTCCTGAAGTGACGTTGCGATGCATTAAAACATTGGTTTCTAGCCGCGGCCGCGCTTCATTCTTGATATGTAGAGTTTGTGTAAAGCAGGGATACAATCAGTAAGTGCAGTCGTCTCTCCATAGTCAAAAACTTAATTTTGTGTCTGCCAGTTTTGTTTACTTGCGGGAGTTCATTGGCATTTTCCCGCACGTGAATTCTGACCAATCGATAAGCAGTTTAGGAACTATGTTCAACAACATCTGGCCAATAAGAGATGGTTTTGTCAGATGACTGCATTTTGGTTCTTTTCAACTGGTTCGGACCAAAGCCAGCAGTGTGGTGTGAAGACGACCCAAAGACGGCAGAAAATGCAACAATGTATCATTTATTGCTCTTGGTCTGGACCAAATGAAGCGAACTGCAGATGTGAAAGCACCCTTAGATCTTGAATGGCCTGAGTATGAGTAAATAGGGTATATGCCGAAGCATGCTAATAGGACTTTTAAGATTGCCAGTAACCTGGGTTAAGCGCTTCCGGCGAATTGAATGCCAATGCAAAAACCAGCACGTTTAAGGTCTGTTTTCTTTAAAAATCAGCGATCTTCACTAGCTGAGTGATATCCGATTTAAAGTGGGTCTCAGATTGTACAAGAAACACTGCATTACATTACATTTCCCCTGCCATGTATTTATAATATGAGCATTTATTTTACCCCAGTATATGGAGCTTCTGCGCTAGACTGCCGATTTTGACGGGCGTATGAGAGTAAACAGCTTTTTGTCTCGTTTTACGCTTGAGCAACTAAATAAATGCTAATGTTTATTTAACTGAATGTATTTTAATGACATTACAACATCGATGCTGTATAAGGAACCGTATAAAATGGTAAAAAGTTCACAATAACAGCTCACCGGAAGTGTATCAGCATGGGAACAGCACTAGCTGGCATATACCCTATTAATGGCATTTTACAGGCAGGACTTTTACTTTTAATTGTATATAATTGTGAAATAGAGCCGACTAATCGCTTTATACAAGCAGGACTTTTATTTTTATATCTATATAATTGTGAAATAAAGTCAACTAATCACTTTTTACAGGCAGGACTTTTACTTCTAAATAGATATAATTGTGAAATATTTTCATATGTATATAATTGTGAAATAAAGTAAAATAATCGCATTTTACAGGCAGGACTTCTATTTTTATATCTATATAATTGTGAAATAAAGTAAGGACTTTTATTTTTATATCTATATAATTGTGAAATAAAGTCAACTAATAGCATTTTAAAGACTGGACTTTTATATGTATATTAATAGAGTCAACTAATCGCTTTTTGCAGTAAAATAAAACATGACTTTTATAATTAATGAATAATAATTAATTAAACTTTACAATATCGATGCTATAAAAGGATTCGTATAAAATGGAAAAAAGTTCACAATAACAGGTCACCGGAAGTTTATCAGTACGGGAAAAGCACTAGCTCGACATATACCCTATTAACTGTAAATGTAAATTGTTTGGGTAACTATTTCTTTTTAGTGGTGATATTGACCCGACCTTCAAAAAACGACCTGAAGCAGTGCCAATGTGCAGATTAACTGGTGCTAAAATATAATAAGATAAGATCCCCTTCCTGCGTCACTAGGGACTTGAAATCTAAACAGCACCTTTTTTCCCCTCATGCTTGCTGGAAATCTGTGTACCAAAACTAACCTACTGGATTGTTTCTTCTCATGTTCTGGGCTACTAAACGCAGCTGATTAAACCACAGAAACACAGTTTTTTCACAATATTTGCTGCTGTGCTTCAGGATTACGCACACAGGTAATGTGAGAAAACCCCCCGAAGCTGCTTTAAAGTGCTCTAATTCTGTGCGCAGACAACATTCAGGAGGTGACGCTTAAGAAGAGGCTGAACGGCCTGGGCTTCAGCTTCTTCATCTCAGAGCTGAACACGTCTCGAGACCGCGGCTCCATCGTGAGGATAAAAACACTGTTCCCAGGTCAGCCGGCAGAGGAGAGCGGCAGGATCCAGGAGGGAGACGTCATTCTGTCTATCAACGGAGAGCCGCTTAAAGGCCTATCCTATCAGGTAAACACTACAGCCGCTCTACATACAGCTCAATCAAAATGATCAGCCCTCCTCTTAAATTATTCTTTTTAAAATGTTTGCTACTTAACAGAGATTTCTATTTAACACAGTTCTAATCATAATAGTTTTAATAACTCATTTCTAATAACTGATTTCTTTGCCATAATTACAGCACTTAATATTTGACTAAATGCTTTTCAAGATACTAGTATTCAGGGCTTTACATTAACAACTGCCGACCCGCCAAATGCAGGTTAGACAGCCACCTCCACTAGCCACTTTGGCTGGTTGAAAATTATTATTAAATTGTAGTTTTCCTAAAAGCAGGGTTCGACATTAAGGATGACCCAATATTTGTGCAAATGGGATCTTAGAATCAAGAAGCAGCATGACTGACAAATTTTGTTAGTACGGGCAAAAATGAAGCCAGTTGAATACCGAATCAGAGGATAACGAGTCGCGCCAAAAGCTGATGTGATGCGTGCAACTGTTTAAAACACATGCGCGCTCCCATTTCCTTGCTTAAAACAACCGTGCCTGGAAACGCAACTGGTGTGATCGGTTCTCTTTCAAATAGACCAGACAAAAAGTGATGTTCATGCATCCCCAGTCCTGCTGCTTTCAAGAGCTCCAGATTGGTCTTTTTGTAAGCAGCACCAGTTGCTTTGGCTTTAATCATTATTTAAACAGGATATAGGATAGTGACTTTTCCTTTTATGTGTAGGTAACTGCTGTCAACTTTTTTTTTTTTTTTTTTAAGATTTTTTTTGTTAAATAAACAGTATAGTAAGGGCGAGGCAGTGGCGCAGTAGGTAGTGCTGTCGCCTCACAGCAAGAAGGTCGGTGGGTCGCTGGTTCGAACCTCGGCTCAGTTGGCGTTTCTGTGTGGAGTTTGCATGTTAACAAAAGTTAAATGAATGAGGCATGTGGACATAACATCTAAATCAAGTAATTTCAGCATGCCAAAGTCATATTTATGCATATAAAATTCATTTTCCCAACAACAAAATTGTGGCTAGTGAAAATGGCTTGTGGCTAGTAATGTTGGAAAAATACTAGCCACACTGGCTGGTGATCAAAAGAGTTAATGTCAAGCCTGGCTAGTATTCAACCTAAAGTGACATTTAAAAGCTTAACTAAAGTTGAAGTCAAATGTATGTGCCCTCTTGTGAAATATTTATTCTTAATAAAATAATTTTCAAGTGATTTTTGATAGAGCAAAGACATTTTCACAGTATTCCCGACAATATTTTTTCTCAGTCAAATAAAGTCTTTTTTTTTTTTTTTGTTGTTTGGCTTTAATTAAAAAAAAATGTAAGGTCAATATTATTAGACCTCTTAAGCAATATTGTTTTTCAATTGTCTCCAGAACAAACCACTGTTATACAATGACTTGCCTAATTAACCTAGTTAAGCCTTTAAATGTCAGTTTAAGCTGAATACTAGCATCTTAAAAATATCTAGTCGAATATTATGTGCTGTCATCATGGCAAAGATAAAAGAAATCGGTTAATAGAAATGAGTAATTAAAACTATTATGTTTAGAAATGTGTTGAAAAAATCTTCTCTCTGTTAAACAGAAATTGGGGAAAAATACACAGGGGGCGAATAATTCAGGAGGGCTAATTCTGACTTCAACTGTATGTTAATTAGGCAAATCATTGGTCAACAGGGCTTTGCTCTGTAGCCAGGTCTAATAGTATTGACCTTAAAAATTGTTTAAATTTTAACTGCTTTAATTCCAGCTTAATAGAGATGTAACGGTATCAGAATTTCACGGTACAATAATACCTCAGTATGAATGGCACGGTACAGTACTTATTGAATAATTTACAGGAAAAACAAAACTAATGAGAAGACTCGAAAAAAAGTGCCAAAAGTGTTGATTTACCTTAGCACTGAACATATCAATGACATACAAATTAGCCATCTACCTGTAAGTTTCCAAACAGGAACTTTAATTTTTCAATTTTAATAACAAAAAACTATTAAACCATATAAAAAAAATAAAGTTTCAATTTAGTATTGTTGAAAACTCATCACATTCAACATTTAATCACGCACTCACTTAGATAGAGATGGGTTTTTTTAAGGAATATTATCATATAACTATAATCTGGTGAAAGCTGGGATCTCTGGGCATGTCCTCTGCAACAGAAAAAACCCCTCTCATTTGGGACTGAGGTTTCTGGGACAGAGAGATATGATTTAGCCAAGGTTGACAGCAGTGGGTAACGCTGTGCATCGTCTTTCCACCACTTGAGAGGACAAGCCATGAGTGAGATAGAGGTCTCTTTGCGGTACAAGTCAATGTCTGCATCAATCTAACAAGTGTGCTGTGTTCTGCAGTCCCCATGACTGTTTTTAGTCGTATTCCCCGACTTATATTTCACCACAGTCTGGCAGTGCCTGCATATTGTTTTTTTCTTTGTCTGTCACCTTTTCTCCTTTTTCGTATCTCTTTAGAAAGAAACCGAAATGCTTCCACACATCCGATTTAAAACCCGCTTTAGGTTCGATCATTTCCAGCTCTTTTTCTTCCCCGCTACTAGCAGCACACTCCATTTCTGCATTACTGGATCTGTAGCGCCAACAGACCGCAAAGGATGATGGCCACGCCTGGGCTGATGGGAATTGTAGTTCCCGCTACCTCCCGTTCGCTTCATTCGCCTGAGCAAACTTTTCTCAGAAATATAGTTTCATTGAGTCATGCGCCTACGGTAATACTGAAAAAAATTACTATTGCGGTATGACGGTGTTTACAATATTGTTACATCCCTACAGCTTAACTAAAAGAAATAGGACTTTCTCTTGAAGAAAAAATATGATTGGATATATGGTGACTTTTCTTGGCTCGGTTATACATCACTTGTTGGGAAATATTTAAAAAAGAAAGTGAAATTTCACAGGATGTCTCACAATTTTGGCTTTAACTGTGCACTACAGCCTTTACATGTTTCTTTACTGTTAAACTCTGACCCCGCAGCACGTCCTGCAGTTACTGAGGAATTCTCCTTCAGAAGTGCGGATGCTTCTCTGCCGTCCCGCTCAAGGTACTCTAAACATAACCCAAAACCTCCAGAGACTTCATGTTATTCACTGAATATTCATATAAAAGTATGGGGAGTTTAGGATGTGTGAAAATGTTTTTGAAAAAGTCTCATGTTCACTAAGGTTTCATTTCATTTATATATTCATAAAAAGCTGACCATGTTATTATGTTGTTAAAACTGTAATATTTTTTAAATTGTTTTAAATTATTAGTGTAATTTATTCATGAGATGCAAAGCAGAATTTTCAGCATCATCACTTCAGTCTTTCGGGTCACATGATCTTTCAGAAATGTTGAAAATATGATGATTTGGGCTCAAGAATCACTTCTGATTTCCAGTGTTGAAAACATTCATTCATTCATTCATTTTCTTGTCGTCTTAGTCCCTTTATTAATCCGGGGTTGCCACAGCGGAATGAACCGCCAACTTATCCAGCAAGTTTTTACAGCCGCAACCCATCTCTGGGAAACATATACACACACACTCATACACTACGGACAATTTAGCCTACCCAATTCACCTGCGCCGCATGTCTTTGGACTGTGGGGGGAAACCGGAGCACTCGGAGGAAACCCACGCGAACGCAGGGAGAACATGCAAACTCCACACAGAAACGCCAACTGAGCCGATGATCGAACAGGCCACCCAGCGACTTTCTTGCCTTGAGGCGAACGTGCTACCCATTGCGTCGCCGTGTTAAAAACATGTTTTCATAAAGAAACTAGACTAAAGAAATCAAGGCTTTTATTCAGCAAAGATATGATCATGTATTAAATACGACAGAAATGCTTAAAATGTTATACCAGGTTTCACTGCCTTTTTGTTTTGTTCATCAAAGAATCTCCAAAAGATTTCCACAAAAATTTAAAATAGCACAACCAATTTCAGCATTTATTGATCATTACTGGAGTTTAAATTTTGATGAAGATTACTAATGAGCAGCAAATCCTCATATTAGAATGACTTCTGAAGCATTATATGGAGTAATGAATTACAGAAATAATATTATAAAACATATTCATAAATGGAAAAATGTCATTGCAGAACCACTGCTTTGTAGACTTACAAAGTTTATCCAAATAGTTCCCATGATGCAGATATATCACTTATTAATGTTTTAAAAGACAAAAATCTGTGTTTACAGTAATGTGGAACCATGTTTAATGTTGTTCAGGAACACTTCCAGCAGTATCAGAGAAAATAGGCCAACTGACCTGCAGCTGAAGCATGACTGATCAAGTCAAAGGAGCATTTCAATGAAGGTCTTCTCCTGGGGGGACCGAACATCTCAGAGAAGTGCATCAGTGCATCATCCCAGAGCAGGACGGATCCTTCAGAAAGGGTTAGAAAACTCAAATCAGTTTTCACTAATCAAAAGAATGATGCAAATGAGCTCTTTAAAATAAAACATCAGTGTTTCTATATTGCTGTTTTTGAGAAATGATTAAAATAATTTGAAGTGTGTTATTATGGGGTTTTCCTAAATGTTACAGATACAGCGGGGGAAAGAAGTATTGAACATGCCACCATTTTTCTCAGAAAACATATTTCTAAAGGTCTTGAAATTTTCACCAGATGTTGATAGCAACCAAGTAAATCCATACATGCAAAGAAGACGAATCTAATTAGTTTACAAATGAAGTTGTGCATAATAAAATGAAATCACACAAGGAAAAAGTATTGAACACATGAAGAAAGGGAGGTGTAGTTCGGCAGTGAAAGCCCAGACAGCAGCTGAAATCTTTTTCAGCAAGCCTCTGCCCTTCCTCAATGAACATCAGCTGCTTCAGTTCAACATCTACATTAGCAGGAGGATGAAGATGAAACCAGGGTGGACATTTCAGCAAGAAAATGATCCCAAACACAGCCAAGGAGACTCTTAGATGCTTTCAGAGAATAAAAATCAAGCTGTAGAATAGCCCAGCTCCTTCAGAAATATTATTCCCAAAAATAAAACAACATGAAGTGTTCAATACTTACTGTATATGAATTTGTTTTAATTAGTTATTCTTTTTAGATATTAAGATTTGTGTTGCAGAGTATGAGAAATTTGCAATGCACACACACATACACTTGTAAAGCTATTAATATAGGCACTTCCAACAGACGTAATGATTTTTATACTGTATGGACTGTGTGTTCTGACCTCGTCCCCCAACCCTAATTCTAATCCCAACACTCACAGGACGCTATCTGCATTTTTACATTTTCAAAATTCTTTATTCTGTGTGATTTATGAGCTGTTCTTCTCATGCATACCAACAAAATATCACAAGGTCAACATTTACTGGTGTTGCTATACTTGTGGGGACATAATGAATACAAGATACACACAAAGCCTACATCTACACATTCATTCATTTTCCTTAAGCTTAGTCACTTTATTCATCAGGGGTCGCCACGGTGGAATGAACTGCCAACTAATCTAATATAGGTTTTACATAGTGGATGCCCTTCCAGCCACAACCCAGTATTGGAAAACACACAAACACTCAACGAATTTGGTTTATCCAATTCCCCTAGCGTGTGTTTAGACTGTGGGGGAAACCGGAGCACCCGGAGGAAACCCACGACAAACACGGGGAGAACATGCAAACTCCACACAGAAATGCCAACTGGCCCAGCTGGGACTCAAACCAGTGACCTTCTTGCTTTAAGGCGACCCACTGAGCCACCGTGCTGCCAAACATTTACACAGTGCATAAATTAGGCCCTAAAGTAAAAGTAGAGACACCCTTATAAAACATTACTTCAGTAGAAATATTAAATCCTCCTTTTCAATATTATTTGAGTCAAAGTACTACATTTTGACTTTATTAATAAAAGTAAAAGGAGTTTACTGTTAAATGCTCATTTTGCAATTGACAAAATTTGTCATACTCTAATAACCACACTGATAATTCCAACACAATCTCACGGCAATTCGTAACTTTTTTGATTTAGTGGCTAATTCATATGAATTCGTACGATCTAATTCGTACAATTTAGTAAGATTTGCCCATCACCCAATGCTGGTTGGGGTTAGGGGTGGGTGCCACGCCTCCTTTTTAAAATCGTACATTTTCGTTCGACTGAAATCGTACGAATTCGTACAAATTAGCCACTAAACTGGCAAAACGTAAAATACTTAAGTTTCCTCGTGAGATCAGGCTGTATAATTCATAATAATTCAAGTGAAAACATGTGAGACTCACTCTGAGCGGATCATTTGAATCAGTGAGTTGCTGATCCCTCAACAGATTTCAGTCAAATTCACAAATAAATTGTTTAGTGCAATTTGTGAAAGGATTTAAAGGCTGATTTATACTTCTGCGTCAAACGCACGCGAATGCTACGGCACTGACGCATAGCCCTTCGCCGTGGCCGTCAGCATCGCTGACATGTACCTCTCAAAAAAATGTAACTACATGTCGCAACGACGCGCAGCGCAAGCTCTGTGATTGGTCGGCTTGGTAGCACTGACGAGTCTGGGCGGAACTGAGAGCTACGCGAATGGTGCGAGCCTGATGTAGCGACTGTTTACAAGTGTGGAGTCCCGTGAAGGAGCTCCGGATGGAAAGTTTTGTTTTGTGTTTACCTCATGGTTAAAGTTGTTGCACGTCCGCCGGTTCCTGCCTCAAAATGAGCGAGTTTGAGCCACTTGTACATCCCGGAAGTGTTCAGGAAAAGCAAAACAGCAGCGAAGAAACTCGACACAGAGGAACATTTACACCTCACTGCCCACTAGCGTTTCGGAAGAGTTAATGCAGACCAACAGAGACAGCGCGCAGAAGTATAAATGCACAGCTACGGGCGTTGCCTGCGCCGTGGGTTACGCCGGTCACCTGACGCAGAAGTATAAACCAGGCTTTACTGGTTACCTGATCAAATTCAGCTTGTTTGTTCATCTCTGAGCGGGATACAATTTATTTGATTTCGAAAACGTAGAGATTTTAAATAAAATAAAAACTCAGATAAAGTACAGATACATCAAATACTAGTAGTATCCAACACGGACACTCACAAAATGTATAAAGCAGGTTGTAAAGGCTTTCTAGGGATAATCCTAAACTTGTAAAAGCAAGGTCATGAAGTGCAGGATCTCAGCTCTTAATCTAGTCACACCGAGACTCAACATTTTAGGCTTTACTATAAGAACTGGCACTGGGCTTTAACAAATCAGCTTTCTGTTCTGTTTGTGTCTGCAGGTCCTCTCAAGAACACAAGGAGAGTCTGAAGTCTTAATGGCAACTGGTTTCTGCGCTTTACTCGACTTTTACAGGACTGGATGAACAGGCAAGCTGCATGACGTCCTTGTTTTAGTGATGCGCCACAATTTTAATCCTGATTAAAGCACGTTTGAAACAAAGTCAAGAAATAGAAATCGTGACATGCTTGAAAGGCACAGTATGTCATTTTCTCCACTAGAGGGAGTGTATTCACAACAAACAAAGGCATAGTTTGATGAGGGCGTGACTAAGTTTGGAATCAAGGGAGTTGTGGTCTTCATTACATCCTGTCGGACTCCTGCAGAAATCATGTTGATGGATGAGCTAAAGCATTATTATCAGCTAAACAGTTATTATCATGCTAGTATGAAGCAGAGGAAGACAAAGCTATGAAGTGAACAAGTGAAACGCTCAATCAATTGCTGATAAGGGACGAGTGCGATGAAAGCAGCGGAGCTCTTGTTATGCCACAGTCCACCGCTTCTGGTTCTTCTGCTCAAGATCACATGGAGAAGACTAAATACAATATTATAAAATACAATAGTCTTCTGTTATAATGCTGCCCTATGCAGGCTAATGAAACACACAACATATTAAAGCCTCGCTGCCGTTTCCCTGTTTTCTAGAAAAGCGTCATTAACCTCAACACACAGCCTGTCTCACTAGTTAAAATTTATGACTACGAACATTCTTACAAACATTTAGAATAATCCAAGTACATCGGTTAGCAAAATATATAACGCTGTTCTATTGTATTTTAATTAAAAAACGTACACATTGTGCCTTTAAACAAGCTGAAGCTGTAGAAACGTTGTATTACTCGAAAACTGAAGATATAGTGCTCTGTGTAATTCATGCTTCAGCTTTTATCATCATCATATTAATAATTCAATATTAAACTTTGTTTGGTTACAGTAAAGCATTTTTGTGGATCACTACTTTAAGGTTAACCCTTTAAAAATAAAGATTTCGAAAGCAGGGATTGGAGACAAAATGAACCAGTTTTTCTTTCAGATTTGGTATGAATAACACTTTAAGTCTAAACAGGTTTATCCACTATAATACAAATCCTATAAAAGATTTGTCATTGATTAATGGAGTCAGTGTAAACTCCAGTGTAAAATCCAGACACCTGTATTACAAATGAATTGATAACCTATTACCCTGCTGAAAAAAACAGCTTGAACCATCATAGGCTGGTTGACCAGCCTGGTATTAGAGGGATTTTGGCCTTTTCCAGGCTGGTTTCCAGCTATTTTCAGCCTGGTCCTAGCTGGTCAGGCTGGGAGATGACCAGCTAAAACCAGCTTGACCAGCCTAACCAAGCTGGGAGCCCTGCCAAAACCAGCTAAGTCCAGCTTAAACCAGGTTGGTTTTAGTTGATTTTAGCTGGTCATCACCAGTCTGACCAGCTAAGACCAGGCTGGAAATGGTCAAAACCCCTCTAAAAACCAGGCTGGTCAACCAGCTAAAACCAGCCAACCAGCTTAGGCCAGACAGAATCTGCGGACATTTTTAGCTATTTCTGCGTAGAATTGTTTAAAAAAACTTCATGCAGAATAAATTTGGGAGTATCATAACTAAAAACTTGCTATATGAAATAAAAAACAATGACTTTTTAATTGTTATCTAATGTTTACAATGCAAACACAATTAGATCCACTTATTTGGTAAACAAAGCAAGTCTCCCATATGATAAATCTACTAGAAGAGAACTTTACAACCTACCTTACAAACTCTATTGTAAATAAATCATATAAACATTTTTAGATTAGTCAATAATATTACTGAAATTAATTTAAAAACTGATTAAATATCAATGGATACACATTAAGTAAATAAAAAGACTTAGTGTTGGGCTAAAAATCCATAATGCGCAAGTCTGCTTGCACAGATTCCGTGTGGGCCTACCTATTACTTAACATGTATATAATTAATCATTTATTACACAATGTTGACTTAAAAGGTAATTAAAACAGGCATTTCTATATCAATTCTGCATACACCTCAATATATATTTACCATGTTAAATAATTAGAATGGTTTATGTATATATAGTTTATAATAAATCTGTGTTTAGGTTCATCTGCAGATTAACCTGTGGTGAATAAGTTGTCGCACTGAAGCTCAGGGCCCGCAGTTCCTTAAGATTTCCACAAGGTGGTGTTATAGCAACAGAAACATATCCTGTGACCCAAACTATAAAGTAACAGGTTGTTTGATTGTTTGTCTATTGTAGTACTGTGTACTGAATGTTTTCTGTTAAACTATTCGACTAAACACTTGCCATATCCATGCCATGTGTACAGTACCTTGATCTAAGCTTTCAATAGAAGATGCTCTGAAATGTGCATCACTGACCCAGTGTTGTCAGAAAAGGGTGTACTTTTGACTGATGGCCTACTGAGATCTACCCATTTACCTTAACTACAATAATAAAAAAAGATTATTTGAATGGTGCCTTGAATTTAACAAGATTTTACAGCAGATTTCAGAATATCATTTCTGAATTACTGATGTACTGTATTACAGCTTCAACCTCCTCCTCAAACCCACAATAAAGAACGTTTCCAAGTAATTTTTGGTTTGCTTATTCAGATAAATGTTACATATTGGAGTAAATATGTCCTCAAACCACACAGGTCGCACGATTGAGCTTAATCAGCCGATCTTGATCATAACAAACAACAGATTGAACAATTAAATTCAAGTATAAAATGAAAATGAAATGAAAGAAGAAATAACTTAAAAATGGATTAAAAGAACAAACAAATGATAGAATAAACAAACAATAGCCAAAATAAAAAAGTTTCAATGACAAAAGGAACAAAAACATGATAATAGAATAAGCGATAGATGATTTAGTATAACAATAGAATCAAGGAATTAATGATAGAATGGAAAACAATAGAAAACAAACGGTAGGAAAAGGTATGAATGTATGATGGATGGACGGATGAATGGATGGATGGACAGACGGATGGACGGTTGACGGGCGGGCGGGCAGACGGACGGATGGACAGACACAGATATTGATACAACAGTGGACGGACGGACAGACGGACGGACGGACAGACAGACAGACAGTTAGATGGATGGATGGATGGATAGATGGATGGATGGATGGATGGATGATAGACAGACAGACAGACAGACAGACAGACAGACAGACAGACAGACAGACAGACAGACAGACAGATAGATAGATAGATAGATAGATAGATAGATAGATAGATAGATAGATAGATAGATAGATAGATAGATAGATAGATAGATAGATAGATAGATAGATAGATAGATAGATAAAATAGTGATGACCCAAATCTCATGACCATAGGTGTTTCTTTTTATTGTCACAAAAACAGACAAGTTTTCTTCAGTGACATTGTATATTTATTATGCCGATAACACATGAACACATTTGAGATTTTAGGCAGACAATGGCAAAATTGGCAACTGGTAAACAGAAGAAACAACTCATGTACTCAATATTTGTGTCTAAATAGAAATGGCATATATTAAATCACAGTTTGATTGCTGATAACCATCTTCTTAAAAGCTGTCTAATTTTGCTGATTAGCATTAAACTCCACACTTTATTAACAGCAGTAAGAGCTAATGACAGACTTAAGATACCAACAGAAAGAATAATTGATCCCCATAATCACACTAAATATTAAAAGTTCAGAGTGAAAGTATAAGTCACTTGATCACCATATCCATACCCTAATAAGGCAGCACTGATAAAATTGTACACATCCAGTTCAGGATCAGACTTCAGTGATCCCTTTGATCCGGAGTATTGCTTCAGAGTCGCACCTGTAAGAACAGAGAGAGCCTCCAGGAGAATATCTCTGTCGATTTTACTCATGGTTTCGGAAGGTTGCACACAGTCGGATATGTGACAATCGTTTTCTGCTGCTTTTCTCTTTTGATTACAAGGAGTTGCTCTTTATTTATAGGCACCAGGTTGAGGAAGTGCACTTTTTTTACTTACGATTTTGCGCACCATGGAATCTGAAATATGCATTCAAAACATTTCCAGTTAATTTTCTTTGTCAAGGCGTAGTTATATTTGCATGGTCTCACACGTGGCAGGGATGATTCATGTCACTCCAACCCCTCTGAGAGCTTTGCAACACAAAATAAGTGTCCTTTTACATCTGTAGTTGGCTTCATTTGGTCTGGACCAAGCGCAATAAATGATGCATTGTTGCATAATCTGCCGTCTTTGGGTCGTTTTCACACCACACTGCTGGCTTTAGTCCGAACCAGTTGAAAAGAACAAAAATGCAGTCATCTGACAAAATCCACATCTCTCATTGGCCAGATGTTGTTGAACATAGTTCCTAAACTGCTTATTTATTGGTCAGAATTCACGTGCGGGAAAATACCAACGAACTCCCGCAGGTAAAAAAAACGGCCGACACAAAATGTCGCTTTTTATTATGAAGGGACGACTGCGCTGACCAATTGTATCCCTGCTTTAGACAAACTATACATTTCGAGAATGAAGCGCGGCCGCGGCTGGAAAACAGTGATTTAATGCATCGCACGTCACTTCAGGAGGCGTGAACTATTTTAGCTAAATTGCGACATGGTCATCATGCGGAAATATTACCAAAGATCCATCAGGTAATGTTTACCCCTCTCTCTCTCTCTCTCTGTTGGTAAAGCGCTGTCAATAAATATTTTCCTCCATATCCCATAATGCACAGCGCATCGGCCTACGGCAGCTGAATTAGTCCAAAAGGCGCAGTACTTTTTGTGGTTGGACCTGTTTTAGTTCGGATCACATTCTCACCACAAACCAACTGCTATAGGGTTCGTTCGACAGCGTACCGAGACCACCTATTCAAGCAGGTCTCGTTACGCTTATTTGGTCCGCTTTTGGTGCACACTCGACTACGATTGCTGCATTCTCACCTGCCCAAACGAACCGCACCAAGAGGGAAAACTAACTCTAGCGCGATTCAATCGAACTAAATAAGGCAGGTGTGAAAGCACCCCAAGATATTTTAGATCATAGGTCTCAAACTCAATTCCTGGAGGGCCGCAGCTCTGCACAGTTTTGCTCCAATCCTGCTCAAAAACATCTGATCACACTAATCAAGGTGTTCAGAAGAGTCTTGCACACCATGATTAGTTGGATCAGTTGTGTTTGATCACGATTGGATTTGTGCAGAGCCGCAGCCCTCCAGGAATTGAGTTTTAGATTAAATCTGAGATATCCCTTTCAGGTTGGGAACTCTGACTTTGGCTGTTTCTCAATATACGTTCTTCAGCGGTCTTGCGTGTTCTCGTTAAACGTCATCACAGCTGCCAAAGTTCAGTTCCAATACTCAAGACCGCAAGAACAGAGGACACCTGAAACTTCCCAGATTTGTTCTTGATATCGAGGACGCACAGATGTCGTCACTTATGTCCGCGATCTCCCTTCCCCGCGCATTTTATGTTCAAGCACAAACTTGATTCAAACTTTAAATGATACAGTTTTACTGAATGATTCAGAGAATTTCAATTAAATTATTTCCTGTTAGACATAGTACCACAGAATGAGCACGTCAGCACAAACAAGAGTTCAAGTGAAAAGCACTTTCTTTCTTAAGAAGAAAACAGAAAGCCTTGGGTGTGAATACTAGGGTGTGCTTGTCGAAAATCCACATCAATAGTCAACAAAAACATTTTCTGCAGAATATACTGTATGTAAAAATCCATTGGGGCAAACCGAGATTAACAATTACACACATAATTTATATATAAATACACACACAGCAGTCAACATTTGAAGTGGATCTAAACTTTTTATCAAAGGTGTCTTAATACAACACCCATTCTTGTCTGAGGACAATTTTAAGACACTTTCTTGGTCTTTGAGACACTTTTTTTGATTCAAGTCAAATCCAAAATTACATGAAGAACAAACAACAGATCTCTACTTTTACAAAAATGAGTGGAGATGAATAGGCAATGACTTAAACAATAACAATTAAAAAAAAAAAACGACAAAAAAAAAAAGCATACGAGTGGACATTTTTGGTCAAATTATCCAACACAGGCTCATGGGGAAAATATGCTGAGGCATACATATCTGAGAACACCAGAAATATGTGCCCCGGGGTGCATAATGGCTCTGTTTTTTTTTTTGTGTGTAAAGCAAATGCTATGGGCAGCTTTTCCGGCGCGACTAGTTTGCTTAGTTCCTCTGGCTGCTTTGCCAGAAATGGCATCTATGAGAAAACGTGCCGCACTAACATCTTTGAGATTGTCAACAAAACAAAAAAAACAAAAAAACCTGATTGCCTCGAGTGAATTTGTGAAAACCAAAACTGCAAAAAGACAGTCAAAGGTACATATTTCTTGGTTCTCAAAAAATGTAGTCCTGGGCACATATTTCCAATCAGTCTGGGTTGAAATGATCCCTTTGCTGATGGTTTGTTTGTTAGTAAGCTAGTTAGCTAGTTAGCTAGTTAGTTAGTTAGTTAGTTAGTTAGTTAAAGTTAGTTAAGTTAGTTAGTTTGTTTGTTTGTTTGTTTTGTGGGTTAGCAATACATGAATAGCAAGTTTCTTGTGCAATAAATCTCACATTTTATTATAGTTGTTATTTTTTGCTTGAAAAGGCCACACACATGCATTTTAAACTCTATTTAACAGTTATGACCGATTATATCCCTAAATACACTTCTTTCTAGAGCATGTATAATAGAAAAAATATAAATATTTGTCACAATATTACATTGTTAAAATGTTAAAATCAAATACTGTAAGTGACACTATAAAACGAGCATTACCACCGAGTGTCGCACCGCCGCCGCACTAAAGTGTTTTTAAGTTTAACCACAGAATGCGAACGGACAGAAATACACAGAAGCTGTAAATACCCTGCTAATTGTAAATGAAGATAAAATAATAAAACAAAGCATTATAATTACTTCATTAATCATTAAAAACGTGTTAACAAGCTTTATTATCATTGCAATCTTGTGAAATAAGGATTCATTGTGGAAAGTAAAATTAAAGAAATAAAAGACAACTAAAATGAAAGCACAAACATGCATACAAATAAGTAGGCCTGAATAAATAAATAAATAATGCAGTGTTTTATCCGTAATATAGAGAGCTGTACAGTGTTTGTTATTTTAAAGTGATATGACCAAGACAAATAGTAAATGAGCTTTTTAATTTACGTTTTCATTTACATTTTCATTGTTAGTTATATTTTGCTATCTCACTCTATATATTAATCATTGTACAAAAATCAGTGTTTCCTCTAGGATTTTTTCCAGCTGTGGCGGCAGGCCATTTTTTTTTTTTTACACAGATCTACCTGTGGCGTTATTTCAATGACAAATGTAGTGAGCCCAGGATTACAAGTCGAGATCACATTTATGTAATAGCCTACGAGCACACAAATCTCTTTGCTTGTGCGCCGATTTCCTCTGCTCGTGCACAAAACTTCTTGCACGCCCTCAAATATATGCTGCTCAAGCGCAGATCTTCTTGTGCGCTCTCAAATACACGCGGCTGAAGTGCGATTTAGTGCATTTATGAAACAAGTATGTCTCCAGCATTTATTAGATTTGCTAGGAATGTTTATCAATGTCTCCAATAGACCTACAGAGCAGCATTAATGCGTCCTGAAGTGAAACGGCTATACGTCGTGTTTGCTGGCCACACGCATCACGCACCAGTCAGTCAGTCAGCACATCACCTTAAAGGGTTAAACAAATAACGCACAGCACTACTATGGTTTCAGAAAAGTTAGAATACACTTACCTTTTAATATGTTTTGGTGCGATTATAACCCGCTATTAAACTAAAAAAAAACACGACTAAATGTTTTGAATGGAAAGCTGTAATATAGCCGTGACGGGATTAATTTTGGCGTAGCGCCCCGCCATGGAAGAATGAATGTAGCGGTAACCATGTAAATGATAAGTGAGTAATTTATTAGGCCTAAATAATCATTTATTTAAAGACATTACCAGCGAAACACAGAGAAACAGTCCAGCGCATGGTCTAAAGAGCTCTTAAGTTGAATGCTACTTCATCAAAAGCATAAAAATAAACTGACCTACCTCAAGCAGATCACTAAAATTATAATTAAAATAATTTTGCCGCAGGCGGTAAATTAAGTCCCCTACGTTTATTTTTATAATTATATATTATAATATATTTTATAATCATTTATTTTCAGTTCAAGTTTTTTAAACGTCAATGTTCTCCTTCGAATTATGATTGTAACGTCTCACTTCTAACTAACTGCAAACATTTGGACCGTTATTTATTACAGATTATGGTGACACTTTAATACCAATTCTCACTATTAACTAGTGGCTTATTATCTACCTGTTATTAAAATATTGGCTGTTTATTAAAACAGTATAAAGTACATATTCTGCATGATAAAAATCCAGCTCTTCCAAAAACACAGCCGTGCTCTTAAACACAGCTCTGGTTCCACGTGAACAGCTCTTTACTCTTCAGGAACGAGAGGAACCACCAAACAAGAGTTTACCAGCACCGAGGCGCTGTGTTTGTGCTTTTACAGGCTTCAGATGGTGACACTACACTGGTTTATTTTACATCCTCTGTAGGCTAAACATGGTGGAAGGTTTCCCACAGGAGTCCACGCTGAGCCAGAGGAATAAATCAGTCTGCTGGATCTGTCAATGGCGCTTCATAAAACGCCTATCGCTCCCAATAAACCTTCACGGTCATTTGCGCGGTGGGATTTTTTGCGGTGGCCTCAGATCTTACAGTACGGCTGTAGAGTAGAGTAAAGTCACGACTGTAGAGAGGAAGTGAAGCTAATTAGAGAACGCAGACTGACCTTAACATCTGGACTGGACCTCACACGTGTGCTAAAAGCCACCAGTTCTTCGATGGACGTGATAGAAACAGATTTAAATCAATGTGATTACACTTAAAAAAAGAATGACGTTTGCTGTTTGTTCAAATTACTTATTTAAAATAAACAACACAATTCTTGACTATTTTTTAAGACAACCTCATTGTTTTATGTTTATTCTAGAGCTGGGCTGATAATTGATATTATATCGAATCGTGATAAAATTTATATCAATAACGATAAGCTGTGGACTTTTTTACTCTATACTGATCTAATAGCTTCGGAGACCCGGAAGGGATGTGATGGTGGGGAAAAAAATGGGTGGAAAAAAAAGGGGATAGAAAAATATATATTTTTAAAAGATTTTTCTCTCGCAAAGATGTTTTGCGTTCCCTTGCAAAACTGTTTTCTAAAAACTGTTGGCTAATAATTCTGACTTCAACTGCATGTCAAAACAAACTTTTATTTTGGATGTGGTTCATCTTTGCCCAGCACTAAAAATAAAAAAATAACAACAATAGTAGTTTGCTAATGTTTATTATTTTATTTTATTTTTTTTATGTAGTTTTTTTATTTATTTATTTTTTTATTGTAACATATTAACAATACAAAAAGAAATATATATACACACATATACATGCCAGGGGGTAAGCACAAATCAAATACAAATATACATGTGTAAAAATCAAATAAATACATTGTAGAGTTCACAAAGTTTTAAAGTGCGTAGGGCTTTCTTATTTAGAGAGTCTCTGATACTACTAATGCATAAGCATAATTCAGTCATCAACACCTTAAAGTTGGGTTTCTTATTGGTAAATTTACATTTATGAAAATGCAAAATAATTAAATTAATTAAATAAAAACAATTTTCCTCTTGAATAGGGTACATAGAAATGCCAAAAAGTACATGTTCCCACAACAATGATAGAGGTTTAGAACACTGTAATTTGTTATCAATAAATTTTTGCACCTCACTCCATAAGTTGACTGAGTATGCGCAATGCCAAAAAAAGCGCCGTCTCCTCATATTCATTACAAAAAATACAATTTATATCAATCCCACTTTTAAATTTTTGTAAATAATGTTTTGCTGGATAAAATCTGTGGAGAAGTTTGTAAGATATTTCTTTGATTTTATTTCTAACATGGTATTTCTGTGGTAACAGCCACTTTTTTTCCAGCAAATCAGTTGATCCTTTAATAAAGACATCCAATAAGATTAAATATAAGGTACAGTAATAAATTCTCTTTGGAAAAGGGTATGGATAGCTTTATTATTACTCTTGGTATATATATTAAAACAGGTTTTGCCCACATATGATTTAGTGACATCAAAAGACGATGCATCAAAAGCATGGACTTGATTAATACCTCTAAATAACATATGGATCCCTGAAGGAATTGAATTAATAACAGTTGAAAATTCTTGTTGGGTAGTTTGCTAATGTTTAACCAACGGCTGTTCATGGGCAAAATAAATAACCAGCAGATGGTGCAAATGAGTCATGAGGGATTATTTTGAGGAAGGCGGCAGACGAGCAGCTCAAAGCGGAAACTCAGGAGTCAACACTGGGTCAAAGCTCAAGTTTCAGTCTATGGCATTTTTATAAATCAGTTGTGAAATGCTGGTTGAGACGAGGCCGTGTGGCATTGCTTTTATCATTAAAATAATAATTCAACAAAAAGTTTTATTTTTCTCACCAAAACTGATCATGAAAGATAAAAATATAAACACTGGGTTGTTGTAACCCAACATTGGGTTAAATGTGAACACATTTGTTCAATTCAATTTAAATGACACTGTTTACCCTAATGGGTTGAGCTTAATTATATTTGACCCAACAGCCTTTTTTTCTTAAAGTGTAGTTTTTACATCATTCATTCATTTTATTTTTGACTTAGTCCCTTTATTCATCAGGGGTCGCCACAGTGGAATGAACCGCCATCACTGGGAAACACCCTTACATTCACAGTGATACACTACGGCCAATTTAGTTCATCATTTCCCCTATAGCGCATGTGTTTGGACTGAGGGGGAAACCAGAGCACCCGGAGGAAACTCACACCAACATGGGGAGAACATGCAAACTCCACATAGAAATGCTAACTGACTCAGCCGGGGCTCGAACCAGTCACCTTCTTGCTGTAAGGCGATCGTGTTTTTACATTATGTTCTTATAATTTGATTTTAATATTATATTCCAGTTTAGATTATGACAGAACTAAAGAGTTTCAGAAATAATTATGTGCCTCACTTATTTAGACTTTCAAACAAGGCTCCCTGAACCTGAATGCTTTTAGGATGCTTAATTATATATGAAATTAAATTTCAGCACTGTTTATTAATTTGTTTGTGTATACAGTAGATGTAGGGCGGGTCTTGATTTTGTCCATGGGAAATTGATTGGCTCATTGGAGCGTATCTCATGTGAATGACAGGATGGTTGATCCCGCTCTTACTTTAGTAAACACCAATCAGAGAAGAGATGATACTGAAGAGGGAGGGGAAGTTATTCTAATCAAACATGAATTAAATTAAACCTTTTTTTTAAATTGCACATTGTTTAAATTTATAATAAAGAGCTACAGTTACAACAAAAACTAAAAATAATAATATAAAACTAAACTCATAAAAAGGCAAACAATTGTAAAATCTGATTGTTAATTGATCATATTTGCTTAGAATTAACCCATATGTCAACACATTCAACTTATATTTACTACATCACCAAAATATCATACAATACAGAAGAGTCCACCAATCAGAGAGCTGCAGTGAGCCAAAAATGATTGTTAGTCCCGCCCACTTCCATAAAGCAATGCACATATTCCTTTTGTTTATATACAAAACAATAACTTTTAGATTTTTTGCAATTAAGTTGACAGCACTGTGCTTTGTCTTATTGTCTGGTTTTAATATATTTCTTTGTTTCTGAGTTTGGTAATGCTCGAATCTCCTCATAACCTGTTGGTTTTGTTCACAAATAATAATGCTTTAATAAAAAAGAAAGAAAGAAAGAATGAGAAAATATGTCCAGAACCAGCAAACAGGAACTAATGCACATCATAATTAATGCATGTTTAATAAAAATATATATATAATAATAATGATAATAATAATAATAATAATAATAATAATAACAATGATGATAATAATAATAATAATAAAATTAATAATAATATTAAACAAATTGTGATAACTTTAGTTTCAGTTTTTTGTGATTATGGTGTGTATCAAAGCTCATGCATACTAATGCCCTTTATAATTAATAGATGTTTAATAAAATATGTAATAATAATAATAATAATAATAATGATAAACAAGAACTGTGGTGACTTTAATTTCAGTGCTTTGTGATTATGATTTGTATTGAGGCTCATACATACTAATGCACTTCATAAATAATGCATTGATAATCAAAATATACTATAATAATAATAATAATAATAATAATAATAATAATAATAAACAAGAACTGTGGTGACTAATTTCAGTGCTTTGTGATTATAATGTGTATTAAAGCTCATTCATACTAATGCACTTCATAATTAATGCATCTGTAATATCTGTAAGATTTACAATAATATTAAATAATAATAATAATAATAATAATAATAATAATAATAATAATGATAATAATAATAATAATAATAATGATAATAATAATAATAATAAGAAGAAGAAGAAGAAGAAGAAGAAGAAGAAGAAGAAGAATAAACAAGAACTGTGGTGACTTTATTTTCAGTGTTTATGTTGTTTGGTGATTATGATGTGTATTCAAGCTTATACAGCAGCTTCATTTAAGACACAAAGAAATTATATTAATCTAGAAATCATGACAGAAGTGATTTGTCAATTAATTATATGTTTTTTGATCTTGAAAACCAGATTTTTGATCATCTATTAGCTCTACAGTATATGCAGCTTACAAGACCCTGTTTTTATTTACTAAAGCGTAAATTTAAAAGCGTATTATTCTCGATTAATTTTATGATTTCCTCATTAAAAATAAAAAAATAGCTTTTTGGGAGAACTTTCCCTTCAACCCAATCTTCTGCTCATCAGAGTGTTAAAGAAACAGATGACTGAGCATCAGTATTACATGATTTCCAGGCAGAACATGATGCAAATCGCTGTTCTCATATTCCTGTACTCGTATAATAACGATTTACAGGCCTCTTTGAAGATAACAATATGTGTCGGATGGTTATTTATGCTGTCCCAAACATAAACGATGCCAATGAAAGTTTTATCTCGGTGATAAATACAGCGCCGTGATTTGCTCTAAACTCTGTCATCAGCTCCAACAGCAACAATAACAAAAGCATGAATGGAGAAAACAAACGCAGATCGTTTATTCCTCGCTGTCATCTGTTATCTGAGAGATTGCGAGAACATCGGCGACTCTTCCAAACGCCTGTCAAACATTCAGCTCACATCATCTCCGACTTTCGCTAATGTGCTGGTTTCCATTACATTACGTTGAGTGACAACATGAGGCAGGTCATGATAGCAAAACTACTGCTGGCATGAGCTCCGTCTGTCTTGACATCACTGCAATAACCAGCTATTATCAGCCGTCATACTGTTAAATACAGCATTTTCCTGGATTCAACTCAAACATCCAACATCTTACAAGTTGGCTAAACTTAAACTGCGATGCAAAGCCAGTCACGCCCCATTCACACGGGGCTTCAGCGTCAACGCTTGACTGAAGGCGTGTCTGAAGTCGGGGCTGAAGCGATCGTCATAGCAGTGTCAGCCAATGAAATTCAGTCAGCAATAGGCCACTGTCTAGCTGGTGTATTTGCATACAGCGATCTGATTGGCTGACGCTTCCGTCTGTGCTTGAAAAGTTGAGCTAATCCCAACTTCTGCAGCGAGCAACTCCTCTGAAGCGGCGCCGACGGATCCACAATGCAGTTCTGCAATGCCTGACGTCACCCATTCAAAGTGTATGGGAAACGTTGACATGGGGCGTTATACGCAAGACTGAAGAATTACTGCATTTTTAATAATGCGTAACACGTTAATGGAGATATTACTACAGTAAGGTAGCACTGTGTCTTAACTACTGTACATGCAACATCCTAAAGCCTGGTTTATACTTCTACATCAGGTGATCGGCGTGACCCAGGGCTCATGCAATGTGTGCAGCCGTGCATTTATACTTCTGCATGCTTTTTCTGTTGCTCTGCATTAACACTTCCGAAACGCTAGTTGGCAGTGAGGTGTTTATGTTCCTCTGTGTCGTGTTTCTTCGCTGGTGTTTTGTTTTTTCTGAACGCCACCTTAATGTAGAAGTGGCTCAAACTCGCTCATTTTGACGCAGGAATCGACGGACGTGCAAGAGCTTTAATCATAAGGTAAACACAAAACAACAGTCTGCATGCGGAGCTTCTTCACGAGACACGTGACTCCCCTCAACACTCGCTACATCGAGCTCTCATCTCCGCACACATTCGTTAGCTCTACCAAGCCGACCAATCACAGAGCTTGCTCTATGCGTCGTTGCGACGTCTAGTTACATTTTTTCAGAGGTGCGCGTCAGCATCGTCGACAGACACCGTGAGGGCTATGCGTCCACACGTAGGCTGCGCTGTAGCATACGTGTGCGCTTGACGCAGAAGTCTAAATCAGCCTTAAGAGTGATTTACATGTCAATTAAATACAAAGACTTGCTATTCGCAAAACGCTCAATTCGCGCAAATTACATTGTTCGCGCCATCTCATTCAGGCGAAAGAAGCGATGCAAATTGAGCATTTGATGCGCTTACCACCGAAATCTGAGCTTAAGGGCGTACTCACACTTTGTACAGTAGCCTTAAACCAGGCCAAAGCACGCTTGCCTCCCATCTTCCTCGACGGCTCGCACTCACATTACAATCGGGCCCGGGCGCACCTACGTCATCGATGCTGCACTCTTCAGCAAGCGCTCTCGCTCAGCACAGTGGAGATTTCTCTAGTTATATCGTTTCAGTCGTTTGATATGCAGTGACATGCAGTCAAATAGTTCGCCATACAGTCCTTGGGGATGAGGTGACACGCAGTCAGATATTTCGCCAACTAGATCCGCCACTTTTTTCACTCATAAACAATCATAAAGTCCTCGTGCTGCAGGAATTAGGAGGTTTGCTGAAGGTGCAGCTGTGGTGCAGTGAGGGGTGTTTAATAAACTACGACAGTTTGCGTTCATGGAACAGTAATATTGATTAATAAATCCATATGAAACAGTCCCTAAAAGTCACGTCTCGCTTTCAGTTTCGGGCTTTGGCGGGCTACGCTTGTAGTGAGTGCAAAACGCGCCAAAGTGAACCTCGCTCAGGCCCACCTCTTCCAACCGGGCCAGGGCCGGCCAGGTGAACCGTGCCTGAGCCCGATTCAGCGCACTCACGCTTCTCAAACAATACGGGAAACGGGCCTGGACACGGTTCGGATAGCATAGTGTGAGTAGGCCCTTAGTGGACATTCGCGCCTCGTTAACCAATCAGGAGCTTGGGTTGTACAAATTATGATATTAAATTTGTACATGTAGCGTTATCAGCAACAGTAGCAGTAACAGTGAATTTTTCACAATACTGAATATTTCACTATTTATTTTTATCCAGATGGTTACCTCTTCATTTTATTTTTAATTAAATTACAGCACGAAAGCAAATTACATTTGTCTCCTGCCAAAAAATGGTCCGATCCGTGACTAAAAAACATGATGTGATCCGAACTGTGAGATTTGTGATCCGTTACACCACTAAGTGCTACGATATTATTAAGGCAGATAATATTGAATTAAATACTTTAAATGATGAGACCTTAAAGTGCTTAAAGCATTAGGCAAAATGAAGGTAAATATAAAATAATAGCTAAAGCACATGTACAATCCCACTGTGTGCATTTAAAGCACACAAACTGACCACACATTGATATTTAAGACGGAGCTGCTCTCTCCCAGTGTCTGTGGTGGGCCTGCGTTATCAGGGGAACATTTCAGTGGCCTCCAGGCACCCAGTTTGGGTGGTCAAGAGGACGAGCGCAGGCCTCCAGTCTGGCAAATCTCCCAATCCACAAACACACCCCTGCTGCTCGCCAAAAACAAACAGCTCTAAAACAGCCTTTGTCTTTACATTACACACTGCCATTCCTCAAGCGCAGCTCCGGCGGCTTGGAAACAAAACATGGAATCCGTAGGGAAAACCGTAAACACGTCGCATCTTTGGTGGAGGTGTATATCCTGCGTATGAAATATGTACTCGTCATCGGGGTTTCAACAATTACGGCCAATTTTGGGTGTAATTTTGTAAGTTAATGGGCGAAGCGAGCTCTCGTTGGACAAAAAAAAAACACACACACAGCCTGTGGCGACTTCTGGCCAAACGTCAAGAAGTTTGTGGCTCTGAATCAACTCTCGCAATGTTTTCACATGCAAAATCAACTACCCGGG
>NC_141032.1:2985000-3087500 GCF_052040795.2 Danio rerio
TAACCTTTTTGCAGCTTATGCCAATATCGTGATAATACTGTATACTGTGATAATGTATTATTAAAGCAATTAATCACAACAAGAAATTTGGCTAGAGTTTTTAAAGAACTCATTATTTCAGAATGGTTCGGATGATTTTGTATGCAAGTGCATCTGCATAAATAATTATAAATAAACTATAAATTAGTGGTGTAACGGATCACAAATCTTACGGTTCAGATCACATTATGGTTTTTAGCCAGGGATTGGACGATTTTTTGGATCAGTCAAAAAGGGGAGAAGACAAATGTAATTTGCTTTCCATTTATTACTAAAACACATTGCAAGACAAACAAAACTTTAAAGCTGTAATTTTATTAAAAATAAAATGAATAAAAATAATAACTATACGAATAAAAATAACTTGTAAAATATTCAGTAGTGTGAAAAATTCACTGCTACTGCTGCTGATGACACTATAAATCTAACATTAAAAGTTTACAACCCATATTTATTTTTCTCATTTTTAATAAATGATTCAGTTCTTCACTCATAAAACTCCACGTTTCATTGCTAGATGATCATTGTTAAAGAATTATTCAATGCCATATTTTTGATGGCTGGTTGTCACCACCTAATGGTTTATTAATGCAATCACTGCGTACAACTTTCATTTTTGAGTGTCGTTAAATGCATATGACGGTGATTTTAATCTTTACCATAAACATTACTGGTTTTATCTAAACTGTTATCCCAGTAATTCTGTGTTATTTGACAGTTTGTAACTTCATAACCAACTCAAAAGACTAAAGACTTAATCTCTTTCTTGATTTTTGCGTTTTTCAAACACAGATTTGAATGCAGCGATTCAAATATGCAAATCACCATCATTTATAATTTGTTGCGTGGGTGTTGAGATCCCGATCTTTTAATGATTAATTGTGCAGCTTACACTGCATGCATTAAAGCAGGCTAAACAAGTAGTGAAAGAAAACCCCTTTAATGAAACCCACCACATCCTGAATAACCCACCACAACTTCTTCCATCATCATTATATTTTACAGGAAAACCTGATTGCTTAAATGCATGTGATGTGAATAACGTGAGAGGCGATCTCTCTGTGATCGGTAAAAATTAGGATTAATCTACCAGCAAAAAAAATTATTTTGTGGTTCACGTGTTCCGAACTGCGGGTTGTGATCCGTGATCCATTACACCCCTACTATAAATCATTATTTAACTATAAACTAGAACATAAGTCACCCAATAATAAAGACACAAACAAGAAGAAAATGTCCTTAATATTTCTCTAGGAGGCCTTAACAGCAGTCTGACCCAATAATAAAAAGATGTAACAGAAAAAGACACTTAGTTTGCAGTAATCACTAAATTAAAAGTAATTAATCTTTGATAAAGCTAATGTTATTGTTCTGTTTAAAATCACTTGATATGTTGGACAGAAAAATTGCAAATTATGGAGGACTGAACTTCAATACACCTTCCTCTCGCTGACGTCAGAGAAAGCACATGCTTTTCCCATCCACGGATAAAACTGTATGCAATATGGCAGAATCAGCGGTCAAACTCCTACTGCTCGCTTTCAGGTCCTCGGGATGACGTCAGTTCACCAGCAAATTGATTTTTTGCTGTATTATCAAGAGGGTCAAATTTAGGGAACATATCATTTAAGTATAACAGAGGAGAAGGATGATGACAGACGTGCTCCATACAGTGCTTCAGAGTTATTAAAACTTTGCTCGAAGCAAACACATCCACTTTCAAACTCAGTTCTGGAGGGATTCGTCTAATTATGAGAAGGTTCATATAATAAATGAGGCAAATTTACATTTTGAGGCACTTCAGCCATTCTGCATTGGTAGCATTATTTATTGGCTAGGGGTCTGTAACATGAAGCCAGATTAGTTGGCGAGCCAGTTAAGTTTTAGTTTATTTTAATTTGCACCAATTCTGGGATTTGGGTACCATGAAGGTTGAGTGATTGAAGTGGAGCTGCCTTCATGTTACCTATAACTCAAGATTGGTGCAAACTAAACTAAAAACTTAACTGCCAGCTAATCCAGCTTCATGGTACAGGGACCCCAAAACTAGCAAAGCAATCAATTGTGTGTTTAAAATATATATTTACGGGTCAAATAGATGCCTAAAAAATTATAAACAAATAAAATTATAAACAAATAAAGTTATGTAACTTTAACTTAATTTAATAAGTTAATAACGTCACAACAATTTTTTTTAGTTATACAAGGTTTAACGTAATATTTTTAGTAACTTAGACTGACTAATGTAAGTTGAGATGACTAGAAATTTTTTTATTTGATTTAACTAAAGTTAACTTTAAGGCATTTAATTATTTTTACAAGTGTCATTTATATATATGTTCTGCTTCTGCAGTTTAATAAGCACTTCAACAAGCCGTTTTTTTTCCCGCTTGGTTAGCCAAGCTGACGTGACATGGGGGCGTGGCAGCATTGACGATTCTATTTTTTGATTCGATAATCGAAATTGAGCATAAATTTCGATCGATTTCGATTGACACCCCTAATATATCTCAATCATAATAATTCAACATCATAATTATTATAAGCAGAATAGAATTATTTAATGAAACCAGTAGACCTACACATAATATTATTATCGATGTTGTGCCATATGTTTGTTTTTACCATACCTTTATTTTACATATACCGAATAGTGAGAAAATCATGATCTTTATTTTAAGCAAATAAATAAATAAATAAATAAATAAAAAAATAAAAAAATTGCAATTCTCATTTTAGCCAGAATCGTGCAGCTCTAGCTTATAGGTCGGTTATCTTTACTAAAGAAGATTTATTATTTGAGCACCAGAACTATAGAAACTGTATTAGGTCAAAAAACAAAAAAACTTAAAAAAAAAAAAAAAAACTACACAGTATCGGGATCGGATCTGTATCGATCGATACTCAGAATTTTGGTATCGGATCGGTTCCAAAAAATGGTATCGGTGCATCCCTAAAATACCACAGCTTCTCATGGAGATCCAGAAATGTGGTAAAACCACTCAAATGCCTTATCCAGTCAGGTGTAGATTGACACATGCAGCAACTCGTTTAACAGTTTCCTCACAAAACCACAGCAAGTAATGTTACTCTGACAACCGCAAGATGTTGTGTCGTAGTAAATCTCAATGAAAACCTTCAATTCCCATCCAACGCTGCTGCGACCTTAACCTCATTAGTCGGCCACAAAAAGAAATACCTCTGTAGCCAAAATGCATTTCATTATTTCAGTTTTACAATGCCAGAGTAGAGCCTGTGTGCTTGACATTTACCGCAAACAGAGAAACATTTGTTCAAGTATACTGCTAACTCATAAAACTCCATTGCAAAGAAAAAAAATCTCCAAATCACGTGACGGTTATGGATTTTGGTGGCTGCAATTACGCAGATTTGATTGCAAAGCTTTCCCATCATCAGAATTTCTCTTCTAAGGAGCTGTTTTATGTCTTAAGCATGGATATCAGCCCTGAGACACGTCATAAAAAACTCGCACCATTATTTACTGCCAGTAATTGTTGCGGAGCGATTGAAAAGCTTCGCCAGATGTGCATAACTATTTCTCCTACTACTCACAATACTGTATAACACAACTCCCTCCATCCATCAACTATAGGTGAAGTCATTCATTTACAGCACCATTCCTTCTCACAATACACAGTCTGGAGCTTTGAAGAATCGCATTTCGGTGAGTCGATTTTTTTCTTTGTTTCTGTGATGAAACGGTTGATTCATTTGTATGGATCTGCAGATGTCAACATGGAGCCGCAGTAAATCACTTGGATGAAGACAGAGACAGATGTGAGACAGCCGAGCGCAAGAAATGCCAATGTCCTGACTCCAAAAGGCATCGCGATCACTGGGAAAGTGAACTGTGCCTCTATCATTTTGTGTCAAAGCGCAGAAACGAAAGAGCTTTTGGGGTCGAGGACTCTCTTCTCTGTGATTGAACGCAGGTCCGGTGGAAATATCGTTTTTGAAAACATATGCAGATTATGAACAATCACATCAAACTGAAAACAGGTTCACAGTGCTCCTGGAAGTCTCTCAAACCTGCAGCTCTGCTTTGACTCTCAGACTAAAGGAATATAGTCAAAGTAGGCCTGCTTTTTCACAGTCATCCACTTTGACTTATTCGAGTCATTTAGAAAAATTTTGATTACTGAATCTTATTTAAGGATCGGCATAGGCTGTTTGTACAAAATGTTTTTTTTTCTTCCATCAAAAAAAAACAAATAGCAGGCTACCTCAAATCTACAGCTCCTCCTAAAATAGGCCTATGCATTTAATAAATGCTCAGCTCTAATTCTTATATCACAAGCATCTGTCAACTTTTTTAATATAAGTCATTAAAGATTATGTCTGGAGTATCTGATTTTACCTTAGAGTAGAGGTCTGCATTAAATTTCCAAATAAAGCACGGGAGCATTCGGTTACTGGAGCGTGATGCTGTCTGTGTCACATGCTTAGTGCTGTGTGTCTATAGCCCCTTTTACACATACAGACCTTTCCGGAAAATTACAGGCAATTTTCTGGAAAGGTTGTATGTGTGAACAGGTCCTTTTTGAAAATACCGGTAAATTCGTTCTGGCTATTTTCCGGAAAGAGAAGTTGTAACATTACCAGCAATTTGCCTGAATGCTGCGCTGTGTGAAAGCAGAAGGAAGATTGCCGGAAAGAGCGCGTGCACGTCTAGAACGTGCTGACGTGGACGTCTACTTTAGCCAATCAGAAAAGTCAGACGCGTTTACGTCCGCGCGGTTTATGAGAATAAAAGCCTTTGAATATTTTCCCAGACGCGTTTAGCTGCTAGAAGTTAGTCAGATCACGTTTATATGTTCTTCTTAATGCCAACTGTGTAAATAATCATCGATGAGATGCTTATGATAAGCCGCTGTTTGTTTACCTTCAAGCTTTGCGTGTGCCTGTGAAACAGCCTGTGAGCGCCTGCACACGCACATATTATGAACATCTCGACATGCGAAAGTGATCCTCAATATGTTTTCATTGACGTTGTTCACAATACTGATCATCCACAGAGTTTGTAATGTAGTCAAATGTTTACTAATACAAGCGCAGCCGTTTTAGGCTCATTTGTGGTGAATGATGTCAGAATTTACCGGTATTTTGGAATGGATGAAAAGAAAACGGTCTTTTCTGGAAAAATTCCGTAACGTCCTCGCCTGTGTGAACAGCGCTTTTTTGAATATACCGGTAAAGTCGTTCTGGAAATTTTCCAGATATTTACCGGTATCACTGTGTGAAAGGGGCTTGTGTGTGTGTGTGTTTATACAGACAGCTTGTTATAGGCTGTCTGGACTCTGTATAGCTGGGTGGTAAAAATATTTTTCAAAATGAACAACCAACTTTTTTGTGGTAATCACCTTGTGTGCCATTGTATGATGTTTGCAGCACAGAATGACGACGCATGTCACTCAAAGATTGTGTAAAAGTCACATGAAATCCGACATAACCGTTCACATTGCGGTCGCATTGGAGAACATCACATCTGTGTCTGATTTAAGACTACATATAAAAGTGGCACAGATCTGATCTGATAAGATTAGATTCTATGCAGTTTGGGCTGTTCACACTATCATTACCCGAGTCACATGTGGGCCAAAAAATCAGATTCGGGCCACATTTGGCTGCAGTGTGAACGTAGCCATAGTTTCACTGTTTACTGACAATAGTACTGAATCCGAGGTTTTATTAATTTTACAGCTTAACAAATCAATAATAATTAACAAAAAAAACATAGACACAAAGTAGCATATAGGATATGCATCAAAGGTATTTAAAAGGGTTAAAAACTAAATAAATAAAAGAGAGATTTAAGAAATGTGTCCATTTTAATTAACACATTTGGAAAAAAGTAGGCTGCAATTTAGATCATTTTTGCTTATAAAATAATTTTATGTTTAAGAATCAGAAAGATTTAATGTGTTTATTGTTACCTATAACATTATATCAATATTTTTATATGAAGATATAAACCATTCAAATACTTTTCATTTTTATCCCATTGAAAAAATAAATTGATTTTGTATTTTTTTTTTTTTTTTTTACAAAAACTGTCAAAAATAAGTCACGATTTAACTTGTGATCCATGTAAACATCGTAGTTCAAATTTCACACACGTTTGCTGAACCACTAACGTTAGTTCAAAACATAGCAGTTAGCATTAGCTTCGCTGAAATACTACGGCTAAAAGTAACAATTCAGTAAACAAAAACATTAAATAACTTACTTCATCTATTACTCCGTCGACGACAAAAACTCTCGATGAAGTCGATGGAGAACAGCAATTCGCTTCAAGCAGGGTTATTAGAGGCGTTTTAGGGCTCATGTGAATCATTGTTTGAATCATCCATTGACTCGCTATAAGAATGCGACTTGTCTCCACCTGCTGGCTTAACCGTTTAAAACCTCAGATCCTAAATGAATGTTGAATATTGCAGAAAATGTGTGCAGTGTTCATATGTCTGTTATTTTTTACATAAACTAGCTTGGAGTTTAATTTAACTTTACATTTTGGTCTAACTAAGGAAAATAGACTAACTCAGGGTTAAGATACAGTCCTTCAGGGCAGGCCCTCATCTGGTCCACACATCCCACTTTAATAAACTGGGCAAATCTCCACTACACCAAAAGTTGCCCATGTGGTGTAAATCCTGGAAACACACTGTGTTTATTTATTATTATTTTAATACCCTGCTGAAAAATCCAGCTTATACCAGTCTAGGCTGGTTGGCTGGTTTTAGCTGGTCAACCAGGCTGGTTTTAGAGGGGTTTTGACCATTTCCAGGCTGGTTTCCAGCCATTTCCAGCCTGGTCTTAGCTGGTCAGGCTGGAAAATGACCAGCTAAATCCAGCTAAAACCAGCTTGACCAGCCTGGTTTAAGCTGGACATAGCTGGTTTTGGCTGGGCTCCCAGCCTGGCTAGGCTGGTCAAGCTGGTTTTAGCTGGTCATCTCCCAGCCTGACCAGCTAAGACCAGGCTGGAAATGGCTGGAAACCAGCCTGGAAATGGCCAAAACCCCTCTAAAACCAGCCTGGTCGACCAGCTAAAACCAGCCAACCAGCCTAGGCTGGTTTAAGCTGTTTTTTTCAGCAGGGTATTATTATTTCTGTAACCGTGTTCTGGTGTTTCAGTGTTGTCTGTCCTACTTTGGCAGCGGGATTCATGTAATCTTAGTTCCTCAGGATCAGTCGGATGTTATTTTGTCTGTACTAAGGTGTAGCTCTACTTCATTGTTTTCTTTGAAACAAGATCTAAAAATTTACCTCATAACACGTCTTTTTTAGTTTCCACTCATATCTGCGAGGTCACGTCGAGTGTAAGTATAGAATTTGGGCTACAAAAAAAGACACAAGATATAGGTATGTGAAAGAAATATCCTTCAACCACAAGCTTCCTCTGGCCGAGCATTTGCCAAGTCGCAAATTAACATTGATTTAGTAACAACAGAAGCCTTTTGTTTGAATACCAAAAGAAGAAGAGGAAAAAAATTGCAGCGCTCTGGTTTCCTTCTTGTTATTTGTCTGCACATAAAAATCTCATGATGAAATAAAGCCGTCTGTGCTCGGGCTCAGGAGATGGACGACTTACTGGACGGGCCTCAGTCGGTCAGCGCTTGACTGATGGACGCAGCACAAACACTGTCGCTCTAGCATGAGCTGTTTAAAGGAACACTGCACTTTTTTTTTTTGGAAATAGGCTCATTTTACAGTTAAACAGATGAGTTACTCTTTTTGGGTTCCATTCAGCTGATCACTTTTAGCTTAGCTTAGCATAGATCATTGAATCGGATTAGACCATTAGCATCACGCTCAAAAATGACCAAAGAGTAATTTCCTATTTAAAGCTGGACTCTTTTGTAGTTCGATTTTGTACTAAGACCAACATAAAATTAAAAGTGAGATGCTAATTGTCTCATCCAGGGGTGGCCAATCCTGTTCCTGGAGATCTACCTTCCTGCAGATTTCAGTTGCAACCCTTATCAAACACACCTGTCTGTAATTATTAAGTGGATTTCAGGTTCTAATGAATTGGTTCAGGTGGGTTTGATGAGGGTAGGAGCTAAACTGTACAGGAAGGTAGATCTCCAGGAACAGGATTGAGCACCCCTGGTCTAATCTGATTGAATGATCTATGCTAAGCTAAGCTAAAAGTGGTAAAACTCCAATGTTTAACTCTTGGGGAATTGTAAAATGAGCCTATATCCCCCCCCAAAACTGGAGTGTTTCTTTAAACAATCATTTCTCTGACTGAAGCAGGACACACATAACCCACACGGCCACTGTAGAGAGATGTGGAGGGAAGGAAACGTCCTCAAAGACATGTTTGAGTATTAGATGTTTATCAGGAAGGAATGAGCATGGAAAAGAAAAGCGACATCCATATGGAAATGAAGAAGTGGAATGTTATCCATCCCCAGACAAATAAATGACTGACTCGGTCTTTGGGAACCCGAGCCTGAAGTCTGGGGAATCTGGAGAATAACGATAATCAAACACATGAACTGCTGCATTTCTATTCATCCTGTATTTCACAGAGCAGCAGTCCACATCATCTCTGCCCGAACGGCTGATCAGATCAACACATGCTGGAGGAGCTGTGCTTTCCCTGCACTCACTCACAGTCACCAGACTGCCTCAGGATAGAGAGAGAGAGAGAGATCTATTTTCTTTCTTTCTTTCTATCTATCTATCTATCTATCTATCTATCTATCTATCTATCTATCTATCTATCTATCTATCTATCTATCTATCTATCTATCTATCTATCTATCTATCTATCTATCTGACTATCTATCTATCTATCTATCTATCTATCTATCTATCTATCTATCTATCTATCTATCTATCTATCTATCTATCTATCTATCTATCTATCTATCTATCTATCTATCTATCCTTTTCCTTCACCCATGCACCCTCTGTCCATCTTTCTATCTTTGTCTGTTTATTCATCTGTCTATCCATTCTTCCATCTATTTATCCTTCCATTCATAAACTTCCATGTCCCACCCACCATTGGTCCATCTTTCTATTTGTCTGTCTGTTCATCCATCCATCAATTTATCTGTCCTTCCATCATCATTCTGTTGGTCTATCCATCCATCTATCCATCCAGCAATCTGTATATTCATCCATCCATCCATCCATCGGGCTATCCATCCATTCATTCATCCATCCATCTATTCATCCATTCATCCATCTGTCGGGCTATCCATCCATTCATTCATTCATCCATCCATCCATCCGTCTATTCATCCATTCATCCATCTGTCAGTCTATCCATCCATTCATTCATCCATCTGTTTATTCATCCATCCACCCATTCATCTATTCATCCATCTATCCATTCATTCATCCGTCTGTCTGTCTATCCATTCATTAACCCACCCTCCACCTGTCCATCCATCATTCTGTTGGTCTATTCATCCATTCAGTCGTCTGTTCATCCAGCCAACTGTATATTCATCCATCCATCCATCCATCTGTCCATTTATTCATCCCTCCATCTGTCTATCCATCCATCTGTCTCTCCATCCATCCATCTGTCTATCCATCCATCCATTTGTCTATCCATCTGTCTGTCCATCCCTCTATTCATCCATCTGTCTGTCTATTCATCCATCCATTCACCCATCCATCCATCCATCCATCCATCTGTCTATCCATCCATTCACCCACCTTCTCTCCATCTTTGTATCTGTTTGTCTATTCATCAATCCATCAATCTATCCATCCTTCTGTTGGTCTATCCATCCATTCATTTATTCATCCAGCCATCTGTATATTCATCCATCCACCTATCCATCTATTCATCCTTCCATCTATCCATCTGTCAGAATATCCATCCATCCATCTATTTATCCCTCTATCCATATGTCTATCCATCCATCCATCCATACTGCTGTCTATTCATCCATCCACCCATCCATCTATTCATCCTTTCACCTATCCATCTGCTGGTCTATCCACTCATTCATCTATTCATCATTCCATCTATCCATCTCTCGGTCTATCTATCCATCCATTGATCAAACCATTTGTCTGTTGGTCCATCCATCCATCTGTCTATTTATCCACCCATCCATCTATTCACCCTTCCATCTATCCATCAGTCGGTCTATCTATCCATCTATCTATTCATCCAACCTTTCATCTATCCATCCGTCTATTCATCCATCCATCCACCCATCCATCTATTCATTCTTCCATCCTTCGATCTATCAATCCATTCATTGATATAACCATCTGTCTGTCGGTCTATCCATCCATCCGTCTATTAATCCTTCTATCTATCCATCTCTAGATCTACCCGTTCATCCATCTTTTCATCCATATGTCTGTCTTTTTCCTTAAATGCAAAATAAAGGAGTGTGTTCAAGCCATTGGAAGAAGGTGAGGCTGAGTCTTCCAGGAAGCGTGTCTGGGTGTATTGACAGAGAGATTAGTTCAGCTGTGGAAATCCCTTCCTGATACTCTACAGTCTCTATTTAATGAAGAGATCAGCTACTGAGAAGTGTGATTTTATCCCGAGACCTCGACTGAATTCCTGACACCAGGGAGCAGGAACATGAAGTAAAACAGCACTGAATCTGAGGCTCCTTTCAGCTTAATGACAAATGCAGCAGTCGCCGCTGTGCGCTCATATTCTTCAATGGTCCGATGCTGAGGGTTCATCCAGGGGTCAGACTATAACTCACTGAAATCAGCTCACAGCGCAACCACACTGAAAAATAATAGAGAAATAATCCTGTAAAGCAAGATATTGAAGTAATTGTGGCGCTCTGAGAAAAGAGAGATCGATACTTCATAATTCAAGACTTGCTTTTCCTCGATGTTTCATGAGAAAACGAGTCTCATATTTCTTAATTTAAGCCTAATTTCTCAGTTATAATTGTCATGAAATAGCAGTGAACATACTGTAGGCTTATTTGACGCTTATACAAAATCAAAATGCTAATATTTGATACAAATACACTCACCGGCCACTTTATAAGGTACACCTGTCCAACTGCTCGTCAACGGACATTTCTAATCAGCCAATCACATGGCAGCAACACAATGCATTTAGGCATTGTTGTTGCCAGACGGGCTGCTCTGAGTATTTCAGAAACTGCTGATCTGCTGGGATTTTCACGCACAACCATCTCTAGGCTTTACAGAGAATGCTCTGAAATAGAGGAAATATCCAGTGAGCGGCAGTTCTGTGGGCGCAAATGCCTTGTTGAGGCCAGAGGTCAGAGGAGAATGGCCAGACTGGTTCCAGCTGATAGAAACCCAGGTGAAAAATATATATAATCAAATGCAACTAAAATACACTTAAATCCCAGCAAATACATTTTTAGTAAATTGTAATTTTTTTTATGTTAAATAAAAGCTTGAAGGTTTTACACTATAAATATACTAATTAAAAGTATGTTTATACTTCAGTAGGACTTTAGTACACTTGACAAAAGCATACTAAATACCACTAATACTTAAATAAATTTTTAGTGTACTACAATAAAGTACACTGCAGAAAAAAACATCCAAGAGTTGTATTAGTGTGTTTTTCAAAAGTGTGCTTTAAATGCTTTAAACATTAGTTGATTTTTAATAAACTGTTTACATACTAATCCTAAGTTTAAAATAAGTTAATATATAAAAAATCTATTAGTAATACAGATATAGTATGTTAAAAGCACATTTTAGTTCAATTTCAGGGTGTCTCAAAATAGCACAGTTGAGTACACTTAGATGGTATTAAGTTTATCTTAACATATACCTAATACTATCTTTTAGTACATTAAGTACAAAATTAGTGCACGAAAATAGAGCACTTTTAGTACATTACTGAAAAGTGTACTAAGTATACTTAAATAAGTGTATTTTAGTGCACTTTTTTTTTTTTTACCTGGGAAGGCAACAGTAACTCAAATAAGCACTCGTTACAACCGAGGCCTGCAGAAGAGCATCTCTGAACACACAACACGTCCAACCTTGAGGCGGATGGGCTACAGCAGCAGAAGAGCACACCGGGTGCCGCTCCTGTCAGCTAAGAACAGGAAACTGAGGCTACAATTCACACAGACTCACCAAAACTGGACAATAGAAGATTGGAGAAACGTTGCCTGCTCTGATGAGTCTCCATTTCTGCTGACACATTCGAATGGTCGGGGCAGAATTTGGCATCAACAACATGAAAGCATGGATCCATCCTGCCTTGGAGCAATGGTTCAGGCTGCTGGTGGTGGTGTAATGGTGTGGGGGAGATTTTCTTGGCACACTTTGGGTCCATTAGTACTAACTGAGCATCATGTCAACACCACAGCCTGCCTGAGTATTGCTGCTGACCATGTCCATCCCTTTATGAGCACAGTGTATCCAACTTCTGATGGCTGCTTCCAGCAGGATAACACACCATGTCAAAGCGTCAGACTGGTTTCTTGAACATGACAATGAGTTCACTGTACTCAAATGGCCTCCACAGTCACCAGATCTCAATCCAATAGAGCACCTTTGGGATGTGGCGGAACGGGAGATTGGCATCATGGATGTGCAGCCGACAAATCTGCTATCATGTCAATATAGAGCAAAATCTCTGAGGAATATTTCCAGTATCTTGTTGAGTGCATGCCACAAAGGATTAAGGCAGTTCTGAAGGCAAAAGTGGGTCCAACCCGGTTCCAGTAAGGTGTACCTAATAAAGTGGCCGGTGAGTGTATTTATTATCTACTAAAAAAATCAGCATCTTTTTCACATTAGCAAAACGGTGTCATCTGACCTGTGAATTTATACTGCTCATGCGCCACGCTACGCTAACAAAAACACAAATCCTTTCACAGTTTTGGGGAATCCAGCCGGGGCAGTGAGTGAGTGTGATTTATGGAGGCTGAAGCGTGCAGATGCAGCGAGGTGCAGAGAGCAGGGCGGCGCTACGTTCATGTGGAGTATACAGTAATGCTCTCGCTGAGGGACTGATGACGGGAAAATGGTCTTCCTGTTCAGGAGCCCTTGAATTGATTGATAGCAGCAAGGAGAAAAAAACAGCGGCCGATGGACCGGTCAAACTCCCCCACAGTCAAACAATCGAGGTTTTACATTCGCACATTTGGACTTTCACCGTCCACATACAGTTGAAGTCAGAATTATTAGCCCTCCTGTATATTGTTTTCCTCAATTACTGCTTAACAGAAACAAGAGTTTATCAACACATTTCTAATCATAATAGTTTTAATAACTCCTCTCTAATAACTGATTTATTTTATCATTGCCATGATGACAGCACAGAATATCTGACTAGATATTCTTCAAGATACTAGTGTTCAGCTTAAAGTGACATTTAAAGACTTAACGAGGTTAGGTTTGGGTAATTAGGCAAGTCATTGTATAGCAGTGGTTTGTTCTGTGGACAATCGAAAACAAATATTGCTTAAGAGGGCCAGGGGCGGACGGGGACTAGAAATCAGCCCTGGCACTGTAGCCACACCTGCCCACATTACCACACCGACACAGCCCCATCCACGGACACACACATTCACTACTTATATTGCTGTACAGATGGTCAAATTATATAAGCAGTACCTATTTAAGAGATATTTAAACATTTAATGTATGTGACTGGAACAAAAGCAACCCTTTTATAAAAGCAATCATGTCATTCATTTTCTTTTCTCTCTTCCTTTATTAATCTGGGAATCGCCAACTTATCCAGCATGTTTTACACAACGGATGCCCTCAAAGCTGCAACCCATTACTGGGATCCCACCGGAGGAGCTAGAGGAAGTGTCTGGGGTTCTCTCCTGAGACTGCTGCCCCAGCCCCGGATAAGTAGAAGAAAATAAATGAATCAATCAATGGATCTAATAATATTAACCTTAAAATGGTTTTTACATTTTTTTGAATTGGCTTTTATTCTAGCCGAAATAAAACAAATAAGACTTTCTTCAGGAGAAAAAGTATTATAGGAAATACTGTGAAAAATTCCTGAATCTGTTAAACATAATTTTTTGGGAAATATTTCAAAAAGAAATAAACAACTAATAATATAATAATAATAATAATAATAATAATAATAGTACATCAGGAAAGTGTCCAAAACTCATTAGATACACTAAAGCTGCGTCCCAAATGGCACACTATGCACTCATGCACTATGTACTTATGCACTCGCACACTCAACAGGATAGTATATGTATGTAGTGGCATCCCAAATGGCACACTAATGTTTTTTTTACTAAACGGAAATTCAAACCGTTTCCCTGATGACGTTTGACGGTTGCCAAATCAGTAGAATAAACAACCGACTTATCAAATAATACCTGCCGTGAGTATAACCGCATTCACCATCGGGAGGCGCTATAATCACTCTCGTTGGAGAATTTCGCTTTCACCATCCAAAATAAATAAAGTTATTCAACATGTGCGCCCGATAGCTCCACCCCTTCCGCTACGTAAGCAAACCTGCGGTCGTTGAGTGCGTGAAGTGTCCATCATTACACACTTCATTTTAGCAGCTGAATGAGTGCATCATCCGGGTAATTAAAGTGCACTTATTATTTTTAGAGTTTTCAGTGTGAACACACTACTTACACTATTTATACTACAAAATGGCGTAGAATAGTGCACAAGTATGCGATTTGGGACGCAGCTTAAGAAATGGAATGTTGTAACCAAATTTGGGTCAAATATGCTTTCCCACTGATCCACTGTGTAAAACATATGCTGCATAAGTTGGCGATTCATTCCGCTGTGGCGACCGCAGATTAATAAAGGGACGAAGCTGAAAAGAAAATGAATGAATGAATAAACTAATGCAACATTGGGTACATTTTTTCAGCTAAACTTAAATGACTCTTTTAAATTTGTCCGTATTTGACCCAACATTGAGTTACAACAACCCAGCATTTCTTTACACTGTAGCTACTCCAAAATCGGTCTCATAAATTTCTACCTTTTTTTATTAAAACCCCCATCCTAAACATGATCCAGCACATTTCACATTCTCTCAGTGTAGTAGATGAATTTAATTTGCACACGGTTTGATTTATTCGTCTATCATACTTTTTTGTTTTAAGCCTTTCGACTGTTATCTTGAAGGATTGTTGTTGGTATTGCTTCTTCGCAAAGTTAAACCGCCGTCTGTAACGTATAGATCATGCCAAGCTTCATAACTTCAGACTATGATCCAGCATGTCCTCTGACACCGTAAACCTGCTTTTCATCCAACTCCTGGTGAATAAACTGCTACTCTGACAGCAAAATTGCAATAAATTATAACCTTTGCTGCATTGAACTGCTTTCTGGTTTTGAGGATGATTTCTGAAGATGAATGCTATAGATAATTGCGGCGGATTCTTGTGCTCTGGTGAAGGGTTGTCACTCACAAAACGACAGCAGTTTTGGTTGTCCGTCCTTGTGGTTGACGTTCCAGTGGTTTTGGTGCAGGAGTTGCTTATTAGGAGTCCAAATGTCTGGTTCATAGTGATTGATGAACTGTTTTATATCTCCGGATATGGTAGATTACTGTCGAAAATCGCTTCTTGGAGCCACGAGACTCTTTAAAGTAAAACATCTTAATCTGCATCTTTGGTTTGCATGAAGAATGTTCGACATCTGTGGAATCTGTCCATTGTCGATAAAGGGGTTCTCTCCTGAGACTGCTGGACCGTGATCTGGCCCCGGAAAAGCAGAAGAAAATGAATGAATGAATGAATGAATCTTATAATATCGACCTTAAAATAAAAAAAAAAAGCTTTTATTCTAGCCGAAATGAAATTTCTCCAAAAGAAAAACTATTATCAGAAATACTGTGAAAAATTCCTTGCTCTGTTAAACATCATTTCTATTTAAAAAAATTGCTTCTTGGAGCCATGAGACTCTTGAAAGTAAAACATCTTAATCTGCACCTTTGGTTTGCATGAAGAATGTTTAACATCCATGGAATCTGTCCATTGTCGATAAAGGTTTTGAATTGTAATCTTAGACTACAAAACCAGTCAAAAAAGTGTCCCCTTTTGAAATTGAGATGAATAAATCACTTGGAAACCGAATAAATAGGCTTTCCATTAATGTATTTGTTATGACACGACAATATTTAGCAGAGATACGATCATTTGATCTTCTGAGGATTCAAGAAAATCTAAATATTGAGAAAATCGCCTTTAAAGTGCTTAGAAATGCATATTACTAATCAAAAATTGAGTTTTAATATATTTACAGTAGCACATTTACAAAATATCTTTACATTCCAATAATTTTTGGCTTAAAGGATGTATAAATGTACTTTTGGCTGATGTGCACGACACATTAAAAGTACATAATAGTTCTGTTGGGGTTACTTTGAACATTATATGCGTTTATATTGAGGGTTGCTAATGAAATGCTTGATTCTGATTGGCTGATGAGCATTCTAAAGTCTGTGATTACTTTCAGATAAAAACTAAAGTAGTTCCGGCAGGTTTTTGCATTACAGTTCTACATCACTATGCTGAATTATTTCAGAGCCGACATGGTCAAACATAACATCAAAACAAAACCAATTCAAACTACACTGTAAACAGTTTCCTGTAAAATCTACAGTAACTTACCGACAACAGTTCACCAGTAACTTACTGTAAATCAATTACAGCAAAGATACTTTAATTACATTTAAAGCAACATTTATCTTACTGTATGTGTATTCACAGGATTGTATGTATATCTATAGTGTAAAATATAGAGTAATTTTCACAATGCAACTAAATTAAAATACAGTAACAAGCTGCATAACTGTCCTACAGTAAAATACAGTTTATATTACAGCTAATTACTAATAAGTCATTAACACGCTGTTAACAGTTTCCTGTAAAATCTACAGTAACTTACTGGCAGCAGTTTGTCAGTAATTTACTGTAAATTAATAACCACAAAAATACTGTAATTAAATTTACAGCACAACTTATCTTGTACAAAATACAGAGTTGTATTTATATCTTTACTGTAATTATAGTCATGTTTACATTTTACAATGCAACTTTAAAATACAGTAACATACTGCAAAACTTTACTACAGTAAAATGCAGTTCATATTACAGCTGAATACTGTCATTTACAATAAATCGTCAACACACTGGTAACAGTTTCCTGTAAAAATCTACAGTAACTTACTGGCAGCTGTTCACCAGTAACTAACTGTAAAATACTGTAATTACATTTACAGCATTTATCTTGCTATATATGTATTTACAGTATTGTAAATCTTTGCTGTAAAATATACAGTAATTTTTACAATGCAACTCTTAAATACAGTAACATACTGCATACCTGTCCTACAGTAATATACAGTTTATATTACAGTTAAATACTGTAAATATACAGTAACTTACTGACAGCAGTTCATCATTAATTTACTGTAAATCAATTACAGCAAAAATACTGTATTTACATTTAGCGCACAATTTATCTTGCGGTATATGCATCTACAGAACTGTATTGTATATCTTTGCTGTAAAATATACAGTAATTTTCACAATGCAACTTTAAAGTAACATACAGCAAAACTTAGCTACAGTAAAACACAGTTCATATTACAGTTAAAGACTGTGTAATTTACAAAAATTCACGGTAGTAAAACGTTAACCCCCTCTGTTGTGGTTTGATGAGATGCTGACTTTTCTAGCCGTGAAATAACTCAAATCATTCAGTGTGGTGACATTGAGCTATAATACACTCTAAACTTGCCGGAACTACTTTAGCTGTGCGTTTATCTGAAAATAACCACACGCCTCAGAACGTTCCTCAGCCAATCAGAATCAAGCATTCAACAGGCCCACGATATAAGCAAATATAACAGACAGGCCGGATATTTCTAGAGCTGACAAAAAGCAAGTCTCTGATGAGGTGAAGCCAAACATTGATGAATGTTGGCACAGATGGAGGAGTTAACAGAGGTTTTCATGGCCCGCGGACATCCGTGACCGAATCAGTCAGAATGGTCATTTAGCTGGAGCCAGCGATAGGAGAAAAAGAAAGCTGGTGAGGGTCCAAAATCAACATTTCTGACACTGTCTTTTAGTTTAGATGAGCACTCAGAAAAAAAAAAACAAAAAAAAAACAGGAGAATGAGAGAATGCTTTGAGTCCAGAGAGGTTGCAAAGGGTTTGTTGAGGTTTACTGTAGGGCGGCAGACATATTTGTCATTTCCAGACCAAAACACTGGGAAGATTGATCGGTTTGCCTTCATTTAGCGGCTATATATTACTCTACTGTAAATGCCCGACACATTGTTTCACATACAGAACTTAAACAATCGTTAAAAGTTAATGAATGGCATATTAATATGTCAGGTAAACCAAAATATTCAGCCTTTCAGCTGAGTTACTTTTTTTTGCGTCTTCAAGGAGGATAATTATGGCTGTATAATGTTTAAATATGGCGACACGGTGGCTCAGTGGTTAGTACTGTCACCTCAATGCAAGAAAGTCGCTGGTTTGAGCCCATGCAGGGTCAGTTGGCATTTCTGTGTGGAGTTTGCATGTTCTCACCGTGTTGTGGGTTTCCTCCGGGTGCACTGGTTTTTCCTACAGACCAAACACATGCGCTATATGGGAATTGAATAAGCTAAATTGGCCGTAGTGTGTGTGTGTATGTGAATGAGGATGCATGGGTGTTTCCCAGTGATAGGTTTCAGCTGGAAAGGCATCAGCTGTGTAACATATGCTGGAATAGTTGGCGGTTCATTCCGCTGTGGCAATCTCAGATTAATAAAGAGACTAAGCCAATGGGAAAACTGAATAAATGAGTTGGCGGTTCATTCCGCTGTGGAATAAACTAACTAAGCTAAAGGAAAATGAATGTTTAAATACACATATTATAAAGATTTTCATATATACATTCAGTTCAGGTGAATTAATGGTGATTTCGAGCGAAGGCGTGCGGACAGAAATGGATGTGGTGTTGTAAGATGTTGCATATAAGCGCAAACCTTTCTGCCTCATCATTCATTATGGGGCAAACTTCAGACTGAAACGAGGGCATGTAAAGCTCGGCGTGAAAAGAAAAGTCTAACTGTGCTGAGCGCTGCAGCTGGAAGTATTTTAATGGCTTGTCAGCACCTCTTTCACAGAGCTGTGAGCGAGCAAAACTACTCAAATGCATAGAAACAGCCTGAAACGCCTTCCTAAGAGCTTACATTTACAGTTACATCCCTGAAATAATGTAGTGCTTTATGATATATTAGGTTTAAAACTGCTAAATGATGACATTTACTTGGTTTATTTGTAAAAGCATTATATTTTGGAGAATTTGGAGGACATTCCTGAGATGGCACATATACATACACTCAATTTTTTGTTGTTGTTCCTTGTTCAAAAAACTAATTCATTCATTTTCCATCAGCCTAGTCCCTTTATCTATTAGGGGTCGCCACCGAGGAATGAACCGCCAACTATTCCAGCATATGTTTTACACAGCGGATGCCCTTCCAGCTGCAACCCAGTACTGGGAAACATCCATACACACTCATTCACACACATACACTATGGCCAATGTAGCTTACAACTAATTCAGTTCAATTCAATAATTCAATTTAAGCTAAAAAAAACCACAATTATTAAGATTTTGTTGCGACAACTTAATATTGCTAGTGTTCAATCCACTTAACTCAATCGATTTGTTTTGGGACAACATTTCATTTTTCTTCAGTTTAGTCCCTTTAATCATCAGGGGTTGCCACAGCGGAATGAACCACCAACTTATCCAGCATATGTTTTACACAGCGGATGCCCTTTCAGCTGCAACCTAGTACTGGGAAACACCTATACACACTCACTATGGCCAATTTAGTTTGGGCAATTTCCCTATAGCGTATGTCTTGTGGGGGAAACAGGAGCACCAAGGAAATCTTGTCACACTGTATACATATTTAATTATTTATTTATATTTAATACATGCTTTTATACTTTATTTTATTCTTATTGAAGAGAACAATTTTTAAGCTTTTACAAAATAAAGGTTCTTTATTAGAATTATGAATGATTACAATAAAAAAATAACTATATTACAATCTTTTTTACACCAAGAAAATAATTGTTCTTTTAAGAACTGTTTAGTGACAGTTTGTATTGCATCATTGCATAAAAATATCATGTTTTTTTATTATTATTTATGGAACCATAAGTGCCAGTGGAGAACTAAAATTTTTGTAAATACGTCTAAATGCATGCAAAAAAATATGCAAACTAATTACACAGCATGTATTTTAACAAGTATATACAGTTGAAGTCAGAATTATTAGGTTTAACTGCAGTAGGTTAATTAAGTTAACTAGGCAGGTTAGGGTAATTAGGCAAGTTGTTGTATAACAGTAGATTGTTCTGTAGATTATCAAGAAAACAAAAGCTTAAAGGGGCTAATAATTTTGTCCCTAAAATGGCTTTTAAAAAATTAAAAACTGCTTTTATTCTACCTGAAACAAAACAAATAAGACTTTTTCTAGAAGAAAAAATATTATCAGACATACTGTGAAAATTTCCTTGCTCTGTTAAACATCATTTTAAAAAAATACTTTAAAAAAAAAAAAAAAATTTGAAGGGGGCTAATAATTCTGACTTCATATATATATATATATATATATATATATATATATATATATATATATATATATATATATATATATATATATAAATGTGTTCTCTAACGGAACTCCATAAATGATAATATTGATAATAAAAAAAATCTTCAATTTCAAAAGCGTTCTTTATATATTTTTATCACGTTTTAAAGTGGTTATACAATGATGCAATAAAACTCTCAGTAAACAGCTCTTAAAAAACGATTATTTTGCAGTTTTTTTTGCCACGACTCAATTGAAATGTTTTTTATTATTATTATCATTATTATTATTAAGAATTTAAGCATTCCCAAATGTTAAAATGTAAACAGTGTAATGCAATAAGAGATGAATGCGTGCATTTCATACATGCGCGCACGAAACTCAAACACTACAGATGTGTGCGTGTGTGTGTGTGTATTCGTGCTTTCAGGATGCTTTTTTTTGCGTTCAGCATGATGCTTTATAAGCTTCTCGTTGGCTTCGCGTCATCATCATCTGTCATCGCTTCAGCAGAGAAACAAGTGTATGAGCTGCAGCCAACCGCTCCACATCACTCGCACACACTCATTCGCCTGCGTTGGCTTTTAAATGAGAGTTTGCATTCATTTTGCGAAGGATAACCCGTGAATATGGCATCGGTTTGTGCGGTGGCGCGCGTTTTGCTCTGTTTGAACGTCGTCAAAGTTTACTTGGTGAGCTCGGAGCTGAACGGAGATATTCCCGCAGAGGAGCCCACCATCCACAGCCCTGCTCGAGATATGATGACGGTTCATATGTACAGAGTTTATGATAAATACAGCAAGAAGCAGCAGCAGCATCAACAGCAACTCAATGTGAACACAATACGAAGCTTTAGAGGAGTTCAAGGTGAGTGAAACTAAAAAAAGAGGAGTAATTTACAAACTGTGCGACTGATATACTGTAAATAAACACTGTAAATGTGGTGAGTTAATATCTTAAGATATATTAAGTAACTTTGTTTAACGACTTGATTTCTATTTAATTACTTGCACCCCAAATGAAAATAACACTAATGTAAATATAGTGTTTTTAAACCTTATACTGTCTTTAAAACGTTATTTAATCGACTTTAATCGTTTATATTTAATTACTTACACCCCACTTGAAAAAAAAACTATAGTAATGTTGAGTAAATACTATGTTTTTGAACCATACTATAGCGAATACTTTCCCAGTACGGGGTTGCAGCTGGAAGAGCATCCGCTGTGTAAAACATATGCTTGAATAGTTGGTGGTTCATTCAGCTGTGGAAGCTGAAGGAAAATGAATGAATGACAATAGTGAATACTTCTTGTGGTAATTCTATTGGGAACACAATAGTAAAATATAAACAAATGACCCAAAACTGTAGTTTTCTACAAATGTTGGATATCTTATACTACAATACAGCAGTTTACTGTGGTAAAACTAAAGTATACTACAATATTATCAGTTAACTGTAGTTAATTAATAGTATTCTCTAGCATTTATTAACAGAGTTGTCAACACTATACAGTGTAAAACATTTATACACTACATTATTTTTTTTATAAATCACTATAGTATTTTTTTTATGTGGGTATATGTAAAAACCCAGGAGGCACACAACATCATAAGACGTTAATATTAGGTTAGATTTAGGTTGTGATATCAGGTGACCAAAATTCAATGTCTAGTCAGCATCTAAGGACGTTATTTTGACATCCAATAATGGCATCAAATGATGTTGATATTTGGTTGGATTTAGGTTGTGTTGGAAATTGACAAAATCTAATATCGCGCCAACATCTTAAACCAACATCATATTGACGTCAAATAGACATTTATTCGTCAAGTAAGCAAACAAAATCCAACGTCTGATAGACATCATAGTGGTAACATCCACACAATGTCAAGCTGTAGCGTTATTAAACGTTGATAGTTGGTTGATTTTAGGTTGTGTTGGAAAGTGACCAAAATCCAACGTCGAGCCAACATCTTAAACCAACGTCATATTGACGTCAAATACTGACATTTATTCAACTGGTATGGCAACCGAAATCCAACGTCTGATAGACGTCATAGTGGTATCATCCACACAATGTCAAGCTGTAACATCATTACACGTTGATATTTGGTTTATTTTAGGTTGTGGAAAGTAACCGATATCCAACGTTGAGCCAACATCTAAATCCAACGTCATACTGACCACAAATACTGGCATTTATTCGTCAGGTATGGCAATCAAAATCCAACGTCTGATAGACATCATAGTGCTAATGTCCACACAACGTCAAGCTGTACCATCATTACACGTTGATATTTGGTTGATTTTAGATTGGACGTCTGACACTGACGTCAGCCTGACGTTTATTTGGCAAACAAAATGCAACGTCCCCACGACGATGGGGTACAACCAGGGTGCGAATTACAGGGGTGTTAGGGGGGGTCTGGTCCCCCTAATTAACGAAAATCAAATGTATAGAGGTGTTTGCTCTGATCTGTATCTAAAATAATATTAATAATTAAACTATTGAATTATAAATATACTTTTAACTACTCTATAATGGTTCATACCATTTACAATGCCCAATTGCGCCAATCAGTCTATACGAAACTGCAGTCTGAAACTGCAGATCAATAGACATAAGTGTCCGCAAGACACTTAAAATAGGTGTTTGTATCTACGTACTGTATATTTTAAAAGTAATGTCAAATTAGATGCATAGTTTGACCAACAGGAACTTCTAAAATAGCTAATCAGAGGTAACTGTACGTCAAAATATGCTAAATATCCTCAAAACATTCATTTTCTTGTTGGCTTAGTTCCTTTATTAGTAAGGGGTCGCCACAGCGGAATGAACCGGCAACTTATCCAGTAAGTTTTTACGCAGCGCATGCAGTTCCAGCCGCAACCCATCTCTGCGAAAATCCTCAAAACACTGAAAACTCAAATATGTTTGATTAATAGATTAGATGTTATTAAAACAAATACATACATTTCATTCACTGAATTAAAGAAACTGACACAAACTTATGCAAAAGGTTGATCTTCCGAATCGTCAACAAACAACTGAAGTCAGAATTATTATACCTCCTGAATTATTAGCCCCCCTTGTTATTTTCGTAATTTCTGTTTAACGGAGAGAACATATTTCTGAACATTATAGTTTTACTATAACTTACTTATAATAATTGATTCATTTTATCTTTACCATGAAGACAGTAAATAATATTAGACTAGATATTCTTCAAGACACTTCTATACAGCTTAAAGTGACATTTAAAGGCTTAACTAGGTTAACTGGGCAGGTTAGGGTAATTAGGCAAGTTATTGAATAACGATGGTTTGTTCTGTAGACTATCGAAAAAATAAATAGCTTAAAGGGGCTAATATATTTTACCTTAAAATGAGTTTAAAAAATTTAAAACTGCTTTTATTTTAGCCGAAATAAAACATATAAGACTTTCTCTAGAAGAAAAAATATTATTAGACATACTGTGAAAATTTTCTGAATCTGTTCAACATCATTTAGGAGATATTTAAAAAAGAAAAAAATGTAAAGGGGAGCTAATAATTCTGACTTCAACTGTATAATGGGTACATGTCAATCTGACGTCTTGTGCCAGTATGTATATTTAAAAATAATATTCTGTAAAAATGTAAAAATTATTTAAAAAAACAATAAAATCAAGTCATTATATATGCATGTTATTAGTAAAATTTTATGATATACAACTAAAAAACATTTAAATCCAGCTTTGGAATATTTATTAAAATATGTTAAACAATAAAAAAATGCTGCTTTTTCAAGCTACAAGATTAAAATGAGTTGAAACAACACAATGATAAGTATTTTTATAAGGACAATGTGATTGTTTTATGTTTAATCCACATAAATTTGTAATCAATTTAACAAAATCTATTTTTGCTGGGACAACATGAAGGAATTGGTTTGAACCCAGCATTTTAAGTCTATTAAATGTGACTGCAAAGGTGAATACTTGCTCAAAATAATCATTTTACCCATTATTTCAGTTTTAGTGGTCGTATTTTTAGAGCTGCTAAGTTTCCACTGGAGGTGCGCTATTAAAACACTGGGAGAGTATAAGTGGAAACCGAAAAAAAGGGAAAGAAAGAAACCCTGAGAGCCGCTCACTAAACACTACCATATGGCTGAAGACTGATTCGGGAGCAGTGTTTATCTTTTTATTAAACTGCCTCGTAAAAGCATAGAATGTAGTCGGATATTAAACCTAGAATGAGAAAAATGTGTTGTTTATGAGGATGCCGTCTGGAAACTTTACTGGTCAATCACATGCATGCATGAGCGTAAATCCAATGCAATATCGACAAGCAGTAACCACCTTTAAAACGTGTTTTTGTTTCAAAGCTTGTTGGATTTTGACTTGAAATCTTTTTTTATAATTATATACAGCTGAAGTCAGAATTATTAGCCTTCCTGTATATTCTTTTGTCCCAATGTCTGTTAAGGAAATAATTTTTTCAACACATTTCTAATCATAATAGTTTGAATAACTCATTTCTAATAACTGATTTCTTTTATCTTTGCCATGATGACAGCACAGAATATTTGACTAGATATTCCAGCCTGATCTCACGAGAAAACGTAAGTATTTTACGTTTTGGCAATTTAGTGGCAAAGTCAGAGTTCAGTCGTAAGAAAATGTACGATTTTAAAAAGGAGGCGTGGCACCTAACCCCACCCCTAAACCCAACCGTCATTGGGGGATGAGCAAATCGTACTAAATTGTACGAATTAGATCGTACGAATTTGTATGAATTAGCCACTAAATGAAAAAGTTACGAATTGCCGTGAGATTGTGTTGGATATTCCTCAAGATTCTAGTGTTCAGCTTAAAGTGACATTTAAAGGCTTAACTAGGTTAATTAGGGTAATTAGGCAAGTCATTGTATAATGATGGTTTGTTCTGTAAACAACTGAAAACAAATATTGCTTAGAGGCTAATAATACTGACCTTAAAATGGTTTTAAAAAATTAAGAACTGCTTTTATTCTAGCCGAAATAAAACAAATAAGAAAAACTATTATAGGAAATACCAGCCTGATCTCACGAGGAAACGTAAGTATTTTACATTTTGTCAGTTTAGTGGCCAATTCGTACAAATTCGTACGAGTTCAGTCGTACGAAAATGTACGATTTTATAAAGGAGGTGTGGCACCCAACCCAGCCCCTAAACCCAACCGTCATTGGGGGGATGAGCAAATCGTACTAAATTGTACGAATTAGAACGTACGAATTCATACGAATTAACCACTAAATCAAAAAGTCACGAATTGCCCTGAGATTGCGTTTGAAATACTGTGAAAAATTCCTGAATCTGTTCAACATCGTTTGGGAAAATTTGAAAAAGACAAAAAAACTCCACAGGAGGGGGAACTATTCTGACTTCAACTGTATATTTTTGTATTCACTTTCTGTTTGTTTTCACTTGTGTATTGTCTTATTTACATACTAAATGGTTATTGAGATGGCAACTAGCTCTATGCAATTCTCCCATGGTCACCCAATGAAGCTAAGCAAAGCTGCGCCAGCCTAATCTCACGAGGAAACGTATATTTTACGTTTTGTGTACGAATGTGTACGAGTTGAGTCGTATGAAATTGTATGATTTTAAAAAGGAGGCGTGGCACCTAACCCCACCCCTAACCCCAACCATCATTGGGGGATGAGCAAATCGTACTAAATTGTACGAATTAGATTGTACGGATTCATGCGAATTAGCCACTAATTCAAAAAAGGAGGCGTTGCACCCAACCCAACCCCACCCCTAACCCCAACCGTCATTGGGGGGGTGAGCAAATCGTACTAAATTGTACAAATTAGATTTGTACGAATTTATACGAATTAGCCACTAAATCAAAAAGTTACGAATTGCCGTGAGATTGTGTTGGCTGCACCGGTCAGTACCTGGATGGGAGACCACCAGGGAAAGCTTGGTTGCTGCCGAAAGTGGTGTTAGTGAGGCCAGCAACCTCAACCAGTGGCCTGTGTGGGTCCTAACGCCCCAGTATATTGATGGGGGACACTATACTATCAGTGGGCGCCGTTTTTTGTATGAGACGTTAAACCGAGGTCCTGACTCTCCTTGTTTGTTAAAAATCCCAGGATGTCCTTTAAAAAAAAAAAAAAAAGAGCAGGGGCTTAAGGCCGGCATCCTGGCCAAATCTGTCCCCTGGCCTCCAAACCATCCCCATATCACAATTCATCACTCATTCCGCTCTTCTTTTAGATTTTTTCAATTATATTTGGCTAGATCAAGAAATCTTTAAAGGGAACCTATTTTACCCCTTTTACAAGATGTAAAATAAGCCTTTGGTGTCTCCAGAATTTGTCTGTAAAGCTTTAGCTCAAAATACTCATCAGATTATTTATTGTAGCCTCCAGAATCTCCCACTTCCGTGTCTGCTACTTATCATGCATTACGTCAGATAAACAGCAGTCAGTGACAGACAGACTCGGATAAAGCTGAAATACAGCTCATTAGTCTGAAATACCAAGTAAGTTTATTCCAAGTATTTGTGCTCAAGTCTATTCAAGTCTTTCTGAAATGACGAGTCACACACAAATGTCATTTGCACACACACACACACACACACACACACACACACACACACACACACACACACACACACACACAAACACACACACACACACATATATTAGCGGTGGTTCAAATTCGACTGTTAAAATTCGACATTACATCCGGGAACTGCAGGAAAAGCAATTGATTGCAGATTGAAGATCGCCAGCTGCTTTTTCACCAGCAGGTGGAGATGGAATAATTTAAGATTTTTAACCCAGTAAATAGGAAAGAAAAAAAGCTAATAAAGGCACAAAAGTAGCATTTAAAATTAATATCAATGTCTTGGATATTATAAGTAATAAAATGCCACTTGGAAGCGAATGTTTGAACTGAAATAAAATGAACTGAAAACTGCCTTTTGAATATTATATCTCGTATTTTTAAAGGGTATTGAATATTTTGTAAGTGAAATCTGGAAATTGAATATGAATTATTGAATTTATAAGTATTAAAATGTGTTTGAAATATTTTTAGTTGTAATATTCACAGCTTAAATTAACAGCTATGTTAAACTTCAGGACCTAAAAATACAACCCTGAAATTCAACTCATTAAAATGCAAGAACTTGTTAATTGCGTGTGTTATTTGTTTTCAGTTTGTGCTATTCAACAAGCTTTTTAATTCAATACTTTTGGCATTGATTTTGTTCCATACATGTGGCCACTGTGATTATAGCGTTTAAGAATTACAGCGATTATTACAAACATGCTCTGTTTTTGAAAGAGTTTTAAACTTATCAAAATCACAGAGAGATGAACAGATATTTCACTCTCAGTTTATTTGCAGAAACATGTTCTATGGACGAGTGTATGAGTGTTATCATAGATACATGGCGCCTCTCAATCATTTAGTGGGTGGGGAAAACTTCACTTCCACATCACGTTGCGCTGGGCCTCAAAATCACTGGGATTTAGATAATATTTTAACGTCAAAAGCAAAGAGACTTCTTGTGTTTCTAGCACTTCAATATGACTGTGGACACACTATACCTACACACACTTTGGCAAACAGGATGATTTTCATCGTAAGCGCCCTTTAAGATATTTCTAGACGCACGAACACTGACGCGTTTCTTTTTTTCCAGAGCTCTCCCCTCACAAGGTGGTGTTCCACTTCAACCTGACCTCCGTTCCCGATTCGGAGATGATACTGACGTCAAATCTGCATTATCCTGATCAACAATCTCGCCCTCGTTCTTGGGCCTGCCAGCGTTCCCGAAGATCCTCCTGCCGCCTTCAATACCTTCAAACATCAACCACTCCACGTCTAATCATCAAAGCATCATCAGCAAACGCCGCCGTCCCAACTCAACTCAGCAACATCACATTACCGCCAAACAGAAAAACACTTTGGCAGACTGCGGATGTATCCTCAGCTATGAAGCAAGCTCATGCGAACGCCGAGCTCTTAATCAGTATTGAGTTTGACTTTGGTCACCACAAACGACAAGAGCATTTACCTCCTCACAACATGCCGTTCATTCTTGTGTACGCTGACGATATTGATATTACAGAACCGAATAGTGTTGCTGGAAGTCTTCAGAGATACAGTCCATCTCCTGTTGACAGCAAAGCATCTCCCTTAACATCCAGAATCAGGAGAGAAGTCGGTCATTTAAAGGAGAATCAGGTTCCTGGTGTGCGGTACATTGATCTTAAGAGCGGGGGGTTATGGGATGGAGCGTTTTTTGCGAAACAAAACAAACCCTTGACTGACATTGAAGGCTCGAGGGGGTCTCAGGAGCTCACTTTCGATGAGAAGACCATGAAAAAAGCGAGACGCAAGCAGTGGAGCGAGCCGAGAGTATGCACACGGCGATATCTGAGGGTGGACTTTGCTGATATCGGTTGGAGTGAATGGATATTAGCTCCAAAAGCTTTTGACGCCTACTACTGTGCGGGAACATGTGCATTCCCTATTCCAAAGGTCAGTTTTGCTATAATGATGAGATAAAAATTCATATTCATTCACTTTTTCTTACTTATATCGAGTTTCTTTCTATTCTGTAAAAAATGCTGGCCACCACACAATTCCTTCATGTTGTCCCAGCACAAACAGATCAAGTTAACTTAACAGTTTTTACAAATCTAAGTGGATTGAACTGAAAACAATTAAGTCGCGCCCAAAAACCGTGTTGGAAAAATTGTGTTGTTTCAACTCAAGCACAAGCAGCAAAAGTCATTAAGTTTTCTGTTGAACACAAAAGAAGATGTTTTGAAGAATGTTAGAAAACTGTGACCACTGACATCCTTAGTAGGAAAAACAAACGCTGTGGAAGTCAATGGTTACAGGTTTACAACATGTTTTCAAAAATATTGTTTGATTTTAACAGAAGAAAAAACTCAAGATTTTACCATGGGTGAGTAAATAATGTCAGACAGTACATTTTTGGGTGAACTGCCCCTAAAAATAACAATAAAAAGCAACTATTCTGCTATTTGATCAAAAAAGTAAATATTTTGGAGAATGGAACTTGTGGCTTACAGTATTTACAGTCTTAAAATACAGTATTTGCTTGTCAATGGTTACCGGTTTTGAACATTCTGAGAAATATCTTCTTTTGTGTTGTCATAAAGGTTACAAACCTTCATGAGGTTCTTTCCTCTGTTCAACACAAAAGAAGATGTTTTGAGGAATGCTATAAGACTGAGACAATTGACATCCATAGTAGGAAAAACAAATACTGTGGAAGTAGATGGTTACAGGTTTACAACATGTTTTCAAAAATATTGTTTGATTTTAACAGAAGAAAAAAACTCAAGATTTTACCATGGGTGAGTAAATAATGTCAGACAGTACATTTTTGGGGTGAACTGCCCCTTTAAAAGAATACTTCACTCAAAATTATAATAATAAAAAGCAGCTATTCTGCTATTTGATTAAAAAAATTAGATATTTTGGAGAATGTAACCGGTGGCCTACAGTATTTACAGTACTAAAATACAGTATTTGCTTGTCAATGGTTACCGGTTTTGAACATTCTGAGAAATATCTTCTTTTGTGTTGTCATAAAAGTTACAAACTTTCATGAGGTTCTTTCTTCTGTTGAATACGAAAGAAGATGTTTTGGGGAATGTTATAAGACTGTGACCATTGACATCAATAGTAGGAAAAACAAACACTGTGGAAGTAGATGGTTACAGGTTTACAATAATAAAAAAATACATTTACTCAATTCAAAAATAGTTTGTTTTTAACAGAAGAAAAACTCACAAATTTCTAAAGGGGGGGGGGTGAACCATCCCTGTAAATGAATACTCCACACTCAAAATTATAATAAAAACAACAAGTCTCTTCTCACCCTTTCTTCTGTTGATCAAAAAAGTAGATATTTTGAAGAATGTAACTGCTGGCTATTGACTTTTACGGTATTCTCTTGTTAGTGGTTACCAGTTTTCAACATTCTGAGAAATATCTTCTTTTGTGTTGTCAAAAAGATTTTAATAGAAGAAAAACAACAGTTTGAAACAATCAAAGGGAGAGTAAATAATGACAGAAAGTACATTTTTGGGTGAACTGCCCCTTTAAATAAATACTTCACTCAAAATTATAATAAAAAAAAAACAATTCTCTACTCTCTTTTCTTCTGTTGATCAAAAAAGTAGATATTTTGAAGAATGTAACCATTGGCTATTGACTTTTACAGTATTTGCTTGTCAATGGTTACCAGTTTTCAGCATTCTGAGAAATATCTTGTTTGTGTTGTCATGAGGTTACAAACCTTCATGAGGTTCTTTCTTCTGTTTAACACAAAAGAGGATGTTTTGAGGAATGTTAAAAGACTGACCACTGACATCCATAGTAGGAAAAACAAACAAAAGTCGATGGTTACAGGTTTCCAATGTTCAAAACAATGTTTATGTTAAACAGAAGAAAAGCTCACAAATTTCTGTAAGATGTAAATAATGACAGAAATGATTTTTTGGGGGGTGAACTATCCCTTTAAATGAATACTTCACTCAAAATTATAATAAAAAACAATTCTCTACTCACCCTTCTGTTGATCAAAAAAGTTGATATTTTGAAGAATGTAACTGCTGGCTATTGACTTTTACAGTATTTGCTTGTTAGTGGTTACCAGTTTACAACATTCTGAGAAATATCTTCTTTTGTGTTGTCAAAAAGGTTTTAATAGAAGAAAAACAACGGTTTGAAACAATCAAAGGGAGAGTAAATAATGACAGAAAAGTATATTTTTGGATGAACTGCCCCTTTAAATGAATACTTCACTCAAAATAATGATATTTGCTACTCAACCTTTCTTCTACTGATCAAAAGGTAGATAATTTGAAGAATGTAGCCAGTAGCTTTTGACTTTTACAGTATTTGCTTGTCAATGATTACCAGTTTTGAACATTCTGAGAAATATCTTCTTTTGTGTTTTCATAAAGGTTACAAACCTTCATGAAGTTCCACTGTTTAACACAAAAGAAGATGTTTTGAGGAATGCTATAAGACTGTGACCATTGACATCCATATAGGAAAAACAAACACTGTGGAAGTCAATGGTTACAGGTTTCCAACATTCAAAAATAGTTTGTTTTTAACAGAAGAAAAACATGCAAAGATTTTAAGTAAAGGGTGAGTATATAATATATAATCACAGAAATGACATTTTTGGGAAAGTTCACTCAAAACGAAAATAAAAAAAGCAACTCTCTACTCGCCCTTTCTGCTGTTTAATCAAAAAAGTAGATATTCTGATGAATGTAACCAGTGGCTATTGACTTTTACATGATTTGCTTGTCAATGGTTAAAGCTCAGAGGTGTGAAACATGTAAATGATGAGTAAACAAAGACAGAAATGACATTTTCGGGTGAACTGTCCTTTTAAATGAATCATTCACTCATAATTATAATAAAAACAACACTCTCTCTCTCTCTCTCTCTCTCTCTCTTCTTAATATTGCGTGAACTGCAGTTCTCAGTAAAGGACTAAAAATGATATCATGTTAAAGGGATAGTTCACACTAAAATGTCAATTTCCTCACACAGAATGTCTTTGGTTTGATGTGCAGGCTAGTTGGCTGAAGATTTAAACGAGCATGAAAAGATAAGCTACTGTACATGTTTTAGTCATTTGTTCAGCATAATGCTGCCATCTAGTGCACTACATTGTGCAACTAAAGGGAGTTTTTTTTTTTTTTCTCGAGGATTGGTTAACCATAAAGAAAAATAATTCAGTCATGTATTCTCATTTGTAAGGACAAAAATAATGATGTCTCTTGAGGTTTTGTCAAAGACCTGTTAAATTACAAAGGAGAGTTCTGTGTTCAATAGCAATTACAGATCATTTATAATTATTTATACTTGGACATTGTGTGCACTGCAGTTCTCATTACAGGACTACACTGAAAGAATTATTCAAAGATGATTCCTTGGATTTACTTAATTTTTTTTCATTAAGTGGTTTGGAAACAATTTAATTGTGTTGAATTTAAACAAACAAATTAAGTTGAACATTATTCAATTTAATTTGTTTGTTTCAATTCAACAAATAAATAGTTTGCAACAGTTCTGCATGCAACAAGTCCTGTTAAAGGCAAAGTTCACACAAGATGGACATTTTCTCACTCTCAAGTGGTTCTAAACATCTGTGCTTTTTCTTTGTTAAACACAAAAGAGGGGCGGCACGGTCACCTCACAGCAAGAAGGTCACTGGTTTCAGACTCAGACTCAACTTTATTATCCCGTTTAGGGAAATTAAAATTGCAGCAAAGTGCCGTAACACAGGCGGAGTTCCATGTGCACATTAAAAAGTGATTACCCCAAAACAAACAATACATCATGTTCAGGGGCGCAACTGCACATTTACTGATGGGTATGCGGCTTCAATCCAACTATATTTTATAACAGGCAAGTGATAAAATGTGGAAAATATTTCCATCAATAAATTAAAGATATTTTTTCATAAAGATATCAATATGCTTCAAAAAAAAAAAAAATACAGTTTCGCATTTCTGAACACAACTGAAATAGTATGAAGTAGTAAAAGGTATAAATACATTAAGCATGTTAAGTCGCAAAGAAATGCATCTCATACCACCCCAAATTTCTTCTCAATTTAATTTTCCCTCACTAAAAGATTATAGCACCTTGACTAGCCTTGCTTTTGGACTTTTTGTACTAAATTTGTCAAAACAAAATGATAGACATGCGAGTCCCAAAGGGCAAATGAACATTGCAATTACTTCTCACATTCAGACTGAGGCAGAAGGCCTGTCTTTGCAAGAACAATTGACTGAAACGGCTAAAAGTGAAATAAAAAAAGACTGTCAAATGTTTAGTGTAAAAAAAAAAACAGAAACAAACTGTGAAATGTTCTATTTAATTGAAATGTTATAACTTTGTTTGTAGCCAAAATTAAAATAGTTTTGAGCTAAGAAGTTACCAAAAGGCTTGATGAATCAATATGATACATAATAAATTCATAAAAACATGTATATGGTATGAAAAATGGGGGGAGGGGCGGAATGATTTTTTTATTTAATAAAATACTATATTATATGCGTATAAAATGCGAAATAAACATTTTTAACAACTATATATATATATATATATATATATATATATATATATATATATATATATATATATATATATATATATATATTATTTGAAACTTTTAACATGGATCATTTCAAAAATAGTTTTGGCACAATGGCGCCCCCCATGTGTGGCGCCCCTATGCGCCGCATAAACTGCATACCCCCTTTTTGCGCCACTGATCATGTTATAGGTGCATCTCCCTCCCCCCTGGACTCATTAAACAACCTAATGACCACCATTATAAAATAATTTCTAACTCTACAGTATTTGTCCTGCAAATAGGAACTCTAAAACGACGTCCTGATAACTCGGCTGAACCACTAAGTACAAAAGATGATTCGGGGTGCATAGCATACCCTGAGCTCTCTTTAAAACACCAGTACAGTAAATTACCATAGGACCAGTTTGGTTAAAACCAATGATCTTGCCTGCCACCTTCACCAGGCTACTCAACCTGTTCTTGTTTGACACACTCGGATTACCGTACCAAGATACAATGCATAAAGATAAAACAGATTCAATTAATTGTTTATAAAACAGCATCATCATAGAGGTACAAACCTGAAACCATCCAAGTTTCCTCAGATTAAAAAAAACTGTCTTTGTTGGACTTTTTTACAGACAGCCTGGGTGTTAGGTTGAAATGACAACAGGAGTCTTGGGTGGGCCGTTTGGCATTTCTGTGTGGAGTTTGCATGTTCTCCCTGTGTTGTTGTGGGTTTCCTCCTTCAGTTTCTCCCAGTCCAAACACATGCGCTATAGGTGAATTGGCCAGTGTATGAGTGTGTGTGTGTGTGTGTGTGTGTGTGTGTGTGTGAATAAGTGTATGGGTGTTTCCCAGTACTAGGTTGCAGCTGAAAGGGCATCTGCAGTGTAAAACATATATATGCTGTAATAGTTGGCGGTTCATTCCGCTGTGGTGACCTCTGATAAATAAGGGACTGAGCCGAAGGAAAATGAATGAATGCATAAACACAAAAGAAGATATTCTGAAGAATGTTGGGTAAAAAAACAGACATTGACATCACATACTATGGAAGTCGATGGATATTTTTTCGAGCATTCTTCTGACTATCTTCTTTTCTGTTCATCAGACAAAAGAAACTCAAACATGATGCGTAAATGATGGCAGAGTTTTCTATAGTGGGTGAAATATCCCTTTAAAGTCTGCATAATCCGGAAGCTGCAACCTTTTTTTGTATTGTGACGCAGTTCCCAGAGAAACAGAATATTAGATGAGAAATGAGTGGGTGTGGCTCTTTTTTCTACTGCGATCTGATTGGATGTAGTAAAGTAGGCATGCCATTCAGAAAGATGGGGAGGTGGTTTGGGGAGAGTTATTACAACCTTACAGACTCCTCCTGCTCACCATTTCTGTTTGTTGTCAAAACTGACAGCTGGAGGGGCGTGGTTCAGAATGCTAGCCACGCCCACTACCTAAGACAGACCTAATCTGAGAATTTAGCTGAAAACGAACAGGAAGTGCATTTTCAGATTTCACTTGAAGCTTACAAGGGTAAACTATTTTTTCTTAATGATATGAGCTGATGAATTGTTCACCACAAAACTATTAATGCAAGCTAACGCAATCAATCTGTTTAGTTTTGATTTTTATATACTTCACGGCTTTATCCTCCAACCTTGACTTTCTTTCTCATAATGCAGGTTGTCCATCCATCCAATCATGCGACCATCCAGAGTATAGTGAGAGCGGTTGGGATTGTTCCTGGAGTCCCGGATCCGTGCTGCGTCCCGGATAAGATGAGCTCTCTGGCCGTACTCTTCCTGGACTCCAGCAGGAATATGCTAGTGAAGATCTATCCCAGCATGTCTGTGGAAACCTGCGCCTGTCGATAAACGAAAAACACTAGTGGACATACGGATAAATAATCTGCAAAACACAGTAAACTCTGCTACAGGGACTGCCGTCATATGACAAAAACAAACTCTTATGTCTGCAAATAAGACCTCTACACCTCAGATAATACAGGATCTTTGCACACAAACTTTGTATTCTCTGTCCGCTCTATCATTTTGAATGAACTGTATATAATCCTTATTGTGACATACTGTAGTACGCTTAAGGGTAAGACTCATTTTGCAACGAATACATGGTGAATTTAAAAAGGACAAAGAGATTTAAATGCATTTCTGTAAATAAATCTGGTAATATTCTGCATTATGTCTCATTCGTGAACATTGGTTGATGTGTTTGTTCACTTGAAAGAATTGTGAATAAACATTTTGTTCAACGTGATTAGATTTTATATTTAAGGGGACCCATAATGACTCTGTACAAGATGTAAAATAAGACACCAGCAAATCAAAATAAAATATTAGTATATGTTTATGGAATGCAGTTGATATTATAAAAAAATAAACTTCTACTAAAGGGACAGTTCACCCCAAAATTAAAATAAATGATTAACGGAGATCCATTATCTATGGAAGTCCATTCCCGCCACTGAATGATAAAAGTAAATAAATAAATAATTGAAAAAAAGTTCTAAAGTCAGAATTCCAAGTTATAAAGTCAGAATTGCGAATTTTTAGGTCAGAATTCCGAGTTTTTAAGTCAGAATTGCGAATTATAAAAGTCAAAATTGCGAGTTACAAAGTCGGAATTGCGAGTTCTAAAGTCAGAATTCCAAGTTATAAAGTCAGAGTTCTGTTATACAGTCTGAATTGCGAGTGCTAAAGTCAGAATTGCGAGTTTTTAGGTCAGAATTCCAAGTTGTTAAGCCAGAATTGCGAGTTATAAAGTCAAAATTGCGAGTTACAAAGTCAGAAGTGCAAGTTATAAAGTCAGAATTCAGAGTTATAAAGTCAGATTTCCGAGTTATAATGTCAGAATTCCGAATTAAGTCAAAATTGCAAGTTATAAAGTCAGAATTGCAAGTTAAGTCAGAATTCCGAGTTAAGTCAAAACTTAGAGTTAAGTCAGAATTACAAGTTACAAAGTCAGAATTCGTGTTAAGTTGAAATTGCGTGCTATAAAGTCAAAATTGCAAGTTATAAAGTCAGAATTCTGAGTTAAAGTCAGAATTGCAAGTTATTAATTCAGAATTGTGAGTTAAAGTCAGAATAGCAAGTAATTAAATCAGAATTGCGAAGTTTAAATGAGTTTCCTGACTGCCGACTGGCCATAGATAGAGTGTTAAAGAACTCGGAAATTCTGACTTTATAATTTATATATATATATATATATATATATATATATATATATATATATATATATATATATATTTTTTTTTTTTTTTAGCATTCAGTGTACTTCCAGAAATTATCCTCTTTTTTACAAGATCTAAAATAACTCTCAGATGTCTCTAGAGTGTGTGTGTAAGAAGTTTCAGCTCAAAATACCAAACAGATAATGTTTTCTAACTCTTTGAAACTGACCTTTTTAGGCTTTGATACTAATGTTGGCGTTTTGATGGCTGTCACTTTAAATTCAAATGAGATTGTGCTGTTTTTAAAAAAGGGCAGAGCTACAGATGCCTGTGTCAGCGTAGTGGCAGGTTCAGAAACAAGACTAACGTACTTTGCTAATAAGGGAGACACGGTCACTACTGACCCAGCCGAGACTGGAACCGTTGACCTTCTTGCTGTAAGGCGACAGTGCTGACCACTAAGCCACCTTGAACCATGGTTATTATATAAATATTCATTAAATTCTAATAGTTTGGATTTGCCCATTTATTAAAATATATATGTTTTATTGCGAATAAAGACTTGATGAGTTGTATTGGAAACAGGGAAGAGGGCGACGGTCAACTTTTAGACCCATTAACCCTTTCCACAACCTGAAAATGAAACCAAATGCAAACTAAAGAGAGCGCTGGAATCTTTAATGTTAATATTTATCATTTCCGAGGCTGATAAGTTGAGGCATCCTACACATAAACACAAACAAATTCAAAGTGATGGAGTTGCCTTTATAAAAACAGAGCCTGACCGTGTAAATAAGCCTGTCAAAATCTCACTCATTAGTCGTTCTGGTAGTGTTTACAGAACGCTCATTAACTACGCGCTTCCTCCAGATAACCAAGTCCAAACCACAACATTGGTGTCAAAGATAAGAATAGCTATGCTACTATTTTGGTTTCCAGAGCTTAGCGTGGGGCATGGGAGTAAACCTGAGGTTCACTTGAGGAACCCCGATTTCAAAGCATCATCCACAAACCAAAGTCAGATGTAAAACTTGTTGCTCAAAGTCACTTATCGCTGCAGGAACTAAAAGAAGATGTGGCGCGTAGGACATTTGCTCCTTCTGATGTCCATTGTTTTTAGGATTACCGAAGAGAAATCTTTAGGTGACGCTGCCAGCTTGGAAGATTCAATGTTCATTCAAGAGCAGAAGCTGGTTGAAGACGATGACCTGAACAAGGTGGAGAGTTTCTTAGGCTTCATGAAGGAAGATTTTTTGAGGAAGCTGAATTTATCAGGCGTGCCGCAGGAACACAGAAAGGTTCAGCCTCCTCAGTTCATGATCGAACTCTATAATAGATACGCTTCTGACAAGAACTCCATCCCTCGGTCGGATGTCATCCGAAGCTTTGTCGTTCAGGGTGAGTACACATAAAGAGAGCTCACAATCTCCGAGGCGGATCTGTTCAATATTACACACTTTAAAAGAGCTTCTTTGATTGATGGTACCATCAGAGGAAACTTTTCATTAGGTGATATATACTGGAACCAGCAGCGGTGGACGATAACAAGAGTTTTAACTGGATTGCTCACACAAAAATGTTCATTTTACTATCATTTGCTTATTCTTTACGTCAGGGGTCACCAATCTCATTTCTGGAGGTCCGTTGCCCTGCAGGGTTTAGCTCCAACTTGCCTCAACACACCAGCCTGGGTGTTTTAAGTATACCTAGTAAAGCTGCGGTCACACTAGAGTTTGATAATGAAATTCTGTGGTACGACGCTGCGAAAAGGGGCGGGAATAAACAAGATTATCTGTTCAGAGAGGTCATGTTTTGATCCTCAATTGGTGTCACGCAGTCAAGTGATGCGATTTCGCAGGTCAGAGTTCACCAAGCTTGAACTTTGCACCGTAGGAACCTGCGAAACTTGACGCATGACCTTGCGTTTCCGGTCTGACCAACACAATCTCACGGCAATTCGTAACTTTTTCATTTAGTGGCTAATTCGTATGAATTCGTACGATCTAATTCGTACAATTTAGTACGATTTGCTTATCCCCCAATGACGGTTGGGGTTAGGGGTGGGGTTAGGTGCCACGCCTCCTTTTTAAAATCGTATCATTTCGTACGACTGAAATCGTACAAATTCGTACGAATTAGCCACTAAACTGCCAAAACGTTAAATACTTACGTTTTCTCGTGAGATCACGCTGGTCTGACACATTCGCGCGAGTATGAATGGAAGTCTATGGGAGGAAAAGCAGCTTCAGAGCTTGATTAGCTTGTTCAGGTGTGTTTGATTAGGGTTGGAGCTAAAATCTGCAGGACACCGGCCCTCCAGGAACAAGTTTGGTAATCCCTGCTCTGCGTGCTCCAAAACTATATGAGCTTCTGTTGAATACAAAACTGTGAAGAATGTTGGGGAAAAGGCAGCCATTGACATCCATATAAAATACTATGAAAGTCAGTTTTCCCCCCCGCAGAATTCTGCAATATATTTATGAAAATGAAGAAAAATTCATGAAAGTTTACAACCAATTTGGTGTGAGAAAACAGTGAATATCCCTTTTTAGTACATTATCGAATATCTTTCACAAAAGTTGTTTTGTAAACTTATTTTAAAGCATAATTGTGCTTTTTTATATTAAAAATATATATATATATTTTTATTTATACCTAAAGAAATTCTCCTGCCGTAATTTAATGTCATAACAGTGGTGTCTTTTTTCATGAATGAGCTGACTTTTTTTTGTCAACCTGTAAATAATTTAGAAAATTACACAGAATAACGCTTTTTTTTTTTTTTTAAATGAACTGCTCTGATTTTAGTCTCCTTCAGCAATTTTCTGAGAGTCAGTTGTCGATCTTTAGTGCATTTATTCATCTGCCGTCCCTATGTGGGCAGAGTAATACACAAGAGGCTGTATGAGTGCTGTTATTTTGGAATATCAGCCAATCAGATTCGAGAACCAGATAGAAATATTGTAAAAATTACAATAATTATTAAACTCATTTTATTTTTTTGTTTCTTCTTGTAAATTTTAAACTATTACTGGCAATCAAAATGACCAGAAATCCAGTGAATTTAAGGGGACTTTTTTTTTTAAAGTGTAATATTGAACATTGGCGGCATGGTGGCTCAGTGGTTAGCACTGTCGCCTCACAGCAACAAAGCCACTGGTTCGAATTACGGCTGGGTCAGTTTGGCATTACTGTGTGGAGTTTGAATGTTCTCCCCGTGTTGTTGTGGGTTTCCTCCGGGTGCTCCGGTTTCCCCCACAGTCCAAACACATGCGCTATAGGGGAATTGGATAAACTAAATTGGCTGTATGGTGTGAGTGCATGTGTGCTTCCCAGTACTGGGTTGCGGCTGTGTAAAACATATGGCGGAACAGTTGGCGGTTGAGTAATATTTTTATGGCCTCTCTTATCCTTTTCACAAGATCTTTTACACATTAAATTAATGGTAAAATTCACTGAGCTCCCTTTTGTCTTCTCTACAGATGTTATTTATTCCATCAGACAAGGCAACAAAACCCAACACCGGCTGCTATTCAACGTTTCCATCCCAAATCACGAAGAGATTACCTCAGTCCAGCTACGTCTGTTCACTCTCTGGCACAGACATAAACCCGCCTGCGACGATCTCTTCACATCCATAAACGTCTACGATGTAGAATACGAGCAGAATGCTAAAATATTACACCTTCTGGATGGCAGAGACGTGAGAGAGTCCATAAACACGTGGGAGGCTTTTGATGTGACCGGAGCCGTCAGGATTTGGCATGAATCTGGACGTGGGGCTGGGGAAATTCAGGTTGAAGTCCAACATAGCTGTGACTCCTTCGATATAAGTCTGAGTCTAGAGGACAACAGCTCTGCGGTCGTCATTGTTTTTTCTGATGATCTCGGAAACCGGAAGGAAGAGTCGATGAGGAAGGTTAAAGAGATGCTTGTTCGTGAACAACAGCAAGTGGGAAATCAAGCCCCAGTGAGCAACCGACACCGCAGGAGAAAGAGGAAAGCAAAGAACAATTATTGTCGGAGAACTTCCCTCAAGGTCAATTTCAAAGACATCGGATGGGATAAATGGATCGTTGCGCCGCCGGAATACGACGCTTATGAGTGCAAAGGTGTGTGTTATTTCCCTCTAACTGATGACGTGAGCCCATCCAGACATGCAGTCATCCAGACACTGGTTAACCTCAGCAATCCAAAGAAAGCCAACATGGCATGTTGCGTCCCGACCAAGCTGGACCCAATCGCCGTCATGTACCAGGAAAAGGGCGTCATCACCGTCCGACATCTCTACGAGGAGATGAAAGTTGCAAAGTGTGGCTGTAGGTAGTGTTTGGATGCATCTGTATACATGTATATAACATATATATTATGTATATCGTTATAAATATATTTTTATTCCTATTGAAATACCTCTTAAAGGGATAGTTCACCCCAAAAATTAAAAGTCTGTTTAATTTGTTCCAAACCTGGGGTGCGTTTCCCAAACATCGATGTAACTCGCGGCTGAACTATCATAGTACGATGCATCATTTGGGAAAAGAACCAGCCTAGGCTGGTTGGCTGGTTTTAGCTGGTCGACCAGGCTGGTTTTAGAGGGGTTTTGGCCACTTCCAGGCTGGTTTCCAGCCATTTCCAGCCTGGTCTTAGCTGGTCAGGCTGGGAGATGACCAGCTAAAACCAGCTTGACCAGCCAAGCCAAATTGGGAGTCCAGCCAAAACCAGCTATATCCAGCTTAAACCAGGCTGGTCAAGCTGGTTTTAGCTGGATTTGGCCGGTCATTTTCCAGCCTGACCAGCTAAGACCAGGCTGGAAATAGCTGGAAACCAGCCTGGAAATGGCCAAAACCCCTCTAAAACCAGCCTGGTCGACCAGCTAAAACCAGCCAACCAGCCTAGGCTGGTTTAAGCTGGATTTTTCAGCAGGGATGCATAATTTGGGAAAAGAACGATGTTTGTTTTCCAAAACTCGTAGTTTCTCTTTTGCAGATCTATCGTTTGAACATAACATTATTTATCAACATGTGGCTCTTTTTGGATTCTTGAACTCTATAGAAATGAAAAATGTAAAACAGGAAATACGTTGAGACCATTGTTTTTGTTTACATTTCTCAAAATGTTCTATATTCCTACCCTAAACTGTTTAAATAACTATAAGCAGATATTTTTAATTTAATGAAGCAATTTTCAAGGTTATTGGTTTATTAATAGCTTGAGAATTGTAGCTTAAAGTGTAACCAACATTATTTTAATGAAACAACGATTGTAGAGGTTAATGTCAACATCCTTAATGTGATCAAAATGCTATTTTCACTTCAACACGTTGACTACATGAGAATATACTGCAGGGGCATTTCAAGGATTCAGCATCTGGGACACAGATCAAAACATCAGGCCTGATATTTCTCCTTAGAGATTTTTTTGTTTAACATTTTGATACAGAAACATATTACACATGTATGCAAAAACAGATGTGGATGCTGGTCAAAAACCTCAAGGGGGCGATAGAGTAACAAATTAGAAGCCCTCCTGAAACGGTTTTTCAGATGTTTTCCAAGCGCTGTCTAAGAGAGCAAGGAAATTATTAATGCTAGCATATTGCAAAATAACTAGTAAAATAGTATGTACTGTCATCATGGTAAAGACAAAAGAAATTAATTAATGGAAATTAGTTATTAAAATTAATGTTTAAAAATGTATTGTCAAAATCTTCTCTCTGTTAAACAGCACAGAAAAAAAATTATAATATATATATATATATATATATATATATATATATATAACAAAAAACACACATACTGTATGTATATATATATATATATATATATATATATATATATATATATATATATATATATATATATATATATATATATATATATATATATAACTGTATTTGAGATTCATTGTGTTTAGCAAAAAGTCTATTTACGCATCTATAAGACAATTTCTTTTTTTAACTGTGTTTATATTAAAGTTTTTATAAACATAGTATACAAATAACACTGAATTATAATGTTTAAAATCACAAAAAAGAAACAAATAGATATAAAATGATAATTTATATAAATTATAATAATATACAAATAATAGTGATGGCTTTAAAACGAAACAAAAATTAATTAATTAATTAATTAATTAATTAAAAGAGGGGGGGGGGAGATAAATAAATAAATAAATAAATAAATAAATAAATAAATAAATAAATAAATAAATAAATAAATAAATAAATAAATAAATAAATAAATAAATAAATTACAATATAAAGGTGATAACTGTGACAAAGACAAAGCCCCTGAAACCCTTTCAAAGATCAAGCATGTGTGTTTCGATTAATGCTCAGGTCTGTTGGAAAAAGTCTGATTTCAACTGCAAATCTGCAGTCATTTTCTCAAATATGATTCAACCTCTGTGTCTATTCTGTCAAAGTAGGTTGGCAGGTCTTCATCCAGTTCACTGTAATTCTTTTCCTACCTGTTATTAAGAATATATTTAGTGTAAATAGGTGAGACTTACTGCATTGATCAAATATGTTATTGATGATGTGAATTGACAAAATACTGGGTGCATTGGTATGTCATATCCTAAAACTTTTCTAATCTCCCTGTTAACCTCCTGCCAGTACACTTGTATATTAGGACATTCCCAAAATATGTGAACACAGTCCCCCACTTCTCCACAATCTCTCCAGCATTGTGATAATTGTAAAGAACTATTGAATTTGGCGACCACTAATGGAACTCTGAAAAACCTCATCTTCCAGTTGAACTCCCTCCATATTCCCTGCTTATACCCTTATAACAATTTGTGCATATTTGTTCCCACATTTCATCCTCTATTATAGTGTTTAACACTAATTCCTTAATTCTTTTGCTATAATGAGAGTCGTCAGATTTATCCTGCATCAGTTTTCTATATAAATGGGCTACAGGATTTTTAGTAGGCAGACCGTGTTCAATAATATCCTAATAAGTATTCCTAACAACCAAAGCTACTACTGAACCTAAATGAAGTCGCTTAATTAAATGTGTAAACAAATAACACTAATGAGGCATAAGAATTTAGCCAGTGGCGATCCCACTCCTAGATGGGTCTATTCTGGGTATTTCCAGGACAAATAAACAAATATTTTCAGGGAAATGCACATATTTTGGGAGGCGTGTGTGTGTGTCTGTGTTTAGGCAATACTCTCACTATAAAGTTCAAGACAAAAACTTCCAGGGCTTGAACTCTAAACCATGACCCCATGACTTTTAAGATATTTGACATTGCACACTTACTTCCAGTACTACTTTTCATCTGATTTTCTATTTATATATATATATTTCATTACCTTTTTGTTCTGTATATATCTGTATATAATCACTTGTTTTTGCCTATGGTTCTATCATGTAGCGTGCATTTACATACAACACCTGTGTTAACTGTAAATTGATTTATGTTTTATCAATAAAAAAGTAATTTTATTGCAAGGAAGTTGAATATTTTGTTTCCATTTGGTAATTCTCAGTTTCTTTAGATTTACTAGGTGGCTTAGGAGATACGGTGGCTCAGTGGTTAGCACTCTCCCCTCACAGCAAGAAGGTCGCTGGTTCACGGCAGTCACGGCTGGGGTAGTTGGCATATCTGTGTGGAGTTTGCATATGACCAATTTAGCTGACTCAATTCCAATAGTATCTGGATGCAGCCTTTATGATGCACGATGAGTCACTGTGAGGGGTAGGGTTAGATGAACCCATTAAAAAGCATTGGATGCAGCCCAGATTGCATCTGCACCAAGTCTGCAGCCATACCCCTCTCTTCAATTCACACAAAGCACATGTGTTTGGTGCACCCAGAGGAAACCCGCACCAACATGGGGAGAACATGCAAACTGGCACAGCTTGGACTCGAACCAGTGACCTTCTTGCTGTGAGGTGACAGTGCTAACCATTGAGCCGCCGTGCCACCCTAACACAGTTATTTTCTGTGGGAAAAAACACTCATGACAACATTTATTATTTTTAAATAGTTTTAGAATGTAAATAAGCAAAAATATATACTGTGGTTTAATAATTCAGATTCTTTTAATCACAAAAAATTAATGCAGTGGAAAAAAAAACACTTATGACAAGATTCCTTTTTTTATAAATTCGAAAGAAATGTTAACAACTTTATATGATAAAATGATCAGAAAATCAATATCTGGTGGAATAATTTTTTTTTTTTATCACAACCAATCAACAGTTATTTTCTGTGTGAAAAACACCACTAATGACAACATTTTTAGTAGAAATTTTGAAGAAATTTAACATTAGATAATAAAAATGATCAAAACATCAATATTTGGCGGAGTAATTAAGATTTTTGGTCCCACATTATATTAAGTGGCCTTAACTAGCATGTACTTACATAGGAATTAATAGTTCGTTACAATGTAAATACATGTATTTACTGTGTACTTATGCTTGATTAAAAACATTTATGTAATTACATCTGTAATTGACTTTTGTAATTACATTTGTAAATACACTGTTGACCATCCCTTACACCCTTAAACCTACCCATACCACCAAACCTGTCCATAACCCAACCCCTATCCCAACTCAAAAGCACCACAAGTGTTCTCAAATACATTATGAACAAGGTAAGTACATTGTATTTATTTTTCTAATGTAAGTACATAGTAGTTAAGGACACTTAATATAAAGGGGGATCAATATTTTTAAATGACAACAAATTAACGTGGAAAAACACTTCTAGTTACAATATTTTCATTTAAAAATTGGAAGTAATCACAACTTTATATAGTAAAAATAAATATTAACTGTCAAACACATACTTAATAAACACCAAAATAAAACAGATTAAAGCTGCAAGCAGGAATTTTATGGAACATGCAAATTTTCAGGCGGGTCAGACATTGTGCGGCTGAGTAATAAGCTAAACTACCTTCTGTCAGCAGGTGGCGCTATGACTGTGACTCAATAATGGCATGTAGATGTCTTCAGAGGAGGAATCTTATCAATCATTGGAAGTTTCAGCCAGATCGGACATTGTGTGATTGAGTTATAAGTAAGTGATATGAGTATAAGTGTGATAAGAGTTAGAAGCACTGAGGTTTGTCAGGCCGCCACGCCACGAAAACTCTTGATCTTCACAATATATATATATATATATATATATATATCTCTCATCGCTAGAGCTTTCAGAGGACACCACCCAAATTTGGTGTTGATACGATAAAATTTGTGGGAGGGGTTTGTTACACTGTAAAACATGTCATTTCCTGTTGCCAGTAGCTGGCGCTATAACTGTATGTGGATATTGGCATGTAAACGTGTTCAGGTCAAGACTCTTATCAAAAGTGTACATTTTCAGGCAGATCGGATGATGCATGCCTGAGTTATAACAACTTCCTGTTTCGTGGCGAATTGTCAAAGTTTGCGAGGTCACCACGGACAAGCCCTTCGGCAAAAACTCTAGATCTTTGCAAATAACATCGCCAAGGCCTTTAGATGACAAAACCCAATTTTGGTGTTGATCGGATAGAATCCCTAGTAGGAGTTTGTTAAAATACAATGTCGGAAATGGCAAAAACCTCATATCCGACTTCCTGTTGGGATTGAGATTTCGCACCAGGAGACATTTTCGTAGGTTTTGGTATGTTTGACGTCTGTGCCAATTTTCGTATGCGTGCATGCATCATAGCTCGGGAACCAGTCCGTCAAAAGAGCATAGATGGCACTGTCGAGTCATTTTGCAATGCCCCCTTCTGAAACTCATAACAAACGTAAATTTTCGCCACTTCTGGGGCGTGTGCAAAGTTGCGTGAGTTTTCGGGCATAATTAGCACCTCAAAATGGCGATTAATTCCGGAAAAGAAGGGGAAGAAGAAGAAACGGAGCAATCCCTAAAAATTCCTCAGGTTGTCTCCAATTTTCTTTATTTAAGTTCCTTTGAGTTTTGAGCGGCGAAGCAGTGGCGCAGTGGGTAGCACGTTCGCCTCACAGCAAGAAGGTTGCTTGGTCGCAGGTTTAAACCTTGGCTTAGTTGGCGTTTCTGTGTGGAGTTTGCATGTTCTCCCTGCGTTCGCGTGGGTTTCCTCCGGGTGCTCCGGTTTCCCCCACAGTCATGCGGTGCAGGTGAATTGGGTAGGCTAAATTGACCGTCGTGTATGAGTGTGTGTGTGATGTGTGTATGGATGTTTCGCGGCTGGAAGGGCATCCGCTGCGTAAAAACTTGCTGGATAAGTTGGTGGTTCATTCCGCTGTTGCAACCCAGAGTTGAGCGCTCTCAACTGAGATTTCCCATTGGCTAAAGCAGTTCAAAGCCTTCGAAATTTGCATTTGTAACACCTACAGTTTGTGTAACATTCATACGATCTTAATTTGCATGATTCTAAAACAATAAACAAAGCCTAATCTTAAAATTACTTCATGAAAATCATAGCATTTGCATGATTCTAATACATGCTTACACCATTTATTTTCACACGTATTGATGCTTACCTGCTTTCACCAAAAATGATTCCTCTCATCAGACGGATTTCACAAAACTCCAGTCATCGCCTCTGATTGGCCGCAGGGAATCAGCAGATAGCGTTGCATAAGATCCTGAGCATTAAGAGATAAAGCAAGATTAACAGTGCACTACCAATTAGCGTTGAGTGAGTGTGGAGTTACATAATTTCATCCTGTTAAAGCGGCAAGGGCCTCTAAATTCACACTAATGCCCTGATATTCAGGCAAATGCTGGAAAAGAATGTGAAAGCAGATTTTATAAAACAACAGCAGCTATTTGCTCTGTGAATAATGCACATTTTGTAGGGAAATCAGGAATTAACTGAAGATTATATGATCAAATCCATGTAGTGCGAAGGTATTTAAGGAATGTGTTTCATGTAATGAGGTTAAGAAACTCCTATAGGCTCCATTTCTATCTCCATGTTCATTAAATAGTCTTGTTTACCGGTGTTATTGTGTCACTAGCTTGACCCAGACCTTACCTTTGGAAGCTTGACCTTATTTTCCTTATGCTGTGACAACAGACCTGGAAGGGCTATAATCCAAGAGAAAGTAAAACAGATTCATGTAGAAAAGATATACTAATTTAAGACTACTTTCAATTGCAAAAATAGATATTTGGTTACCAAACTGATCGCACTATTAATTTACTCCCATAATTGGAAAAATAAATAAATATTAATTAAATAAAAAGAGAGTAAACGCATGGAGAAATCTCTTCAAAATGAATTATTTAACCTCAATGGTTGACTTTGTCCACATTTGACCCAATGTTGGGTTACGACAACCCATAGCATTTTTTTAGAGTGTATTAAAACACACCAAACAAACCATAACCATTTAATTCTGCCCGTCAAATTGTTGTGAATTCACAAATTTATTTGTTCTGCTAAAAACAAAGGAAGATATTTGATTACCAAACAGATTTCACCACCCATTTACTCCCATATATGGAAAAATCTGTATTAAATAAACAAAAAGAGAGTAAATGCATGGAGAAATTTCTTTAAAATTGATTATTTAACACCAATGGTTGGGTTTGTCCACATTTTACCCAATGTTGGGTTAGAACAACCTTCAAAGTGTATTAAAACACCAAATAAACTATAAAAATAAAAATTCTGCCCTCGGGTTGTTCCAAATCCATATACATTTATTTGTTCTGCTGAAAACAAGGGAATATATTTTGTCACTAAACAGATGTCACCACCCCTTTACTCCCATAGTTGGAAAAATAAATGCTAAATAATAATACATAAAAATAAATAAATGAATTTTAAAAAAGTAAACACATGGAGAAATCTCTTTAAAATTAATTATTTTACCCCAATGTTTGGGTTTGTCCACATTTGATCTAATGTTTGGTTACGACAACCCATAGCATTTTTTAGAGTTTATTAAAACACACCAGGGCGAGGCAGTGCCTCACAGCAAAATGGTCGCTGGCTCGAGCCTCAGCTCAGTCGGCGTTTCTTTGTGGAGTTTGCATGTTCTCCCTGCATTCGCGTGGGTTTCCTCCGGATGCTCCAGTTTCCCCCACAGTCCAAAGACATGCGGTACAGGTGAATTGGAAAGGCTAAATTGTCCGTAGTATGTGAATGTGTGCGTGAATGTTTCCCAGAGATGGGTTGCGGCTGGAAGGGCATCCGCTGCGTAAAAACTTGCTGGATGAGTTGGCAGTTCACTCCACTGTGACGACTCCGAATTTAAAGGGACTAAGCCGACAAGAAAATGAATGAATAAATGAATGAATCACACCAAATAAACTATAAAACATTTTTAATTCTGCCCCTCAGGGTGTTGTGAATCCATATGCATTTCTTTGTTCTGCTGAAAACAAAGGAAGATATCTAATTACCAAACAGATCTCACCACCCATTTACTCCCATAGTTGGAAAAAAAAAATACTAAATAATAATTTAATACATAAAAAGAGAGTAAACGCATGGAGAAATCTCTTTAAAATGAATTATTTTAGCCCAGTGTTTGGGTTTGTCCACATTTGACCCAATGTTGGGTTGCGACAACCCATAGCATTTTTCAAAGTGTATTACAGACCAAAAAAAAAAAAAAACTGTAAAAGATTCAATTCTGCCCTCAGGTTGTTGCAAATCCTTACGCATTTATTTGTTCTGCTGAAAACAAAGGAAGATATTTGATTAACAAACAGATCTCACCACCCATTTACTCCCATAGTTGGAAAAATCTGTGTTAAATAAACAAAGAGAGTAAATACATGGAAAAATCTCTTTAAAATTAATTATTTAACACCAATGGTTGGGTTTGTCCACATTTGACCCAATGTTGGGTTAGAACAACCCATAGCATTTTTTAAAGTGTATTAAAATCAAACTAAATAAACAATAAAAAATGTATTCTGCCCTTTGATTGGAAGTGAATTCATATACATTTTTTTTGTTCTGCTGAAAACAAAGGAAGATTTTCAGTCACCAAACAGATCTCACCACCCATTTACTCCCATAGTTGGAAAAATCTGTATTAAATAAACAAAAAGAGAGTAAATGCAGGGAGAAATCTCTTCAAAATTAATTATTTAATCCCAATGGTTGGGTTTGTCCACATTTACCCAATGTTGGGTTAGGACAATCCATAGCATTTTTTAAAGTGCATTAAAACAGACTAAACATTTCTTTTTTTTTCTGCTGAAAACAAGGGAAGATATTTGGTTACCAAACAGATTTCACCACCCAATTCTCCCATAGTTGGAAAAATCTATATTAAATAAATAAAAAGAGAGTAAATACATTAAATCTCTGGTTTCACATTCTTTCCTTTCTGTTTAAGAGAACAAAAAAATGTATATGGATTTCTAATTATATGTGTTTACACCTTAAAGGATTACAATTTCCGATAAATATACAGCATAGCATATTGTTTTCAATCAATTTTACTCAAAACAAGTGTGTATCTTCTAAATAATATTGCAACTGCATCTGTCCATATAATAAAAGATCAATGTTATCCTTCACTCAAGTCAAAACGTCTCAAATCACCCCTAAGGCATCTTTCAAGTTCACTTTGTGTTTCACAGATGCAAGTGAATTACATTTAGGGTGAACTGTCCCTTTAAGTCATCTGGTGTGTTTTAAATCCTCTCCGACGTTTTTAGTTATTGATTTTATCTCTGATTGTGTGCTCAAGATAATGCGATTAAAGGTTTATTTAGAGCAAAATCCTCTTATGTGGTTGTCAAAATCCCGCTCCCATCTATCAAAGCACTCTACACCAAAACGAATGGAGAAAACAGCTTGCACAAAAAAAATGGCAGGAGTCTTAGTGTTTATTCTAGTCACCTATCGGGTTCTGCTCGTCAATGCTTCATTTCAGTCCGCACTTGTTTTGGATATGGCTAAAATTCTGCTCGACAACTACTGCTTCCCGGAGAATCTCATCGGGATGCAGGAGGCAATCCAACAAGCTATAAACAGCGGAGAGATCCTTCACATCTCCGATCGGAAAACACTGGCATCTGTACTGACTGCTGGCGTTCAAGGTGCACTCAATGACCCCAGACTGACGGTGTCTTACGAGCCTAATTATACTCTGATCACGCCACCTGCATTGCACTCGCTGCCTACCGAACAGCTGATACGGCTAATCAGGAGTACTGTTAAACTGGAGGTGATGGATAATAATATCGGTTACCTGAGGATTGACCGGATTATAGGTCAGGAGACTGTGGTAAAACTGGGACGCCTCCTTCACAATAACATCTGGAAGAAGGTTGCACATACGTCAGCGATGATCTTTGATTTGCGCTTCAGCACTGCAGGAGAGCTTTCCGGTCTGCCATATATCGTGTCCTATTTTTCAGATTCTGATCCACTTTTGCATATCGACACAATTTATGAGAGACCCACCAATATTACGAGGGAGTTATGGACACTGCCGACTCTCCTGGGGGAGAGATTCGGGAAACGCAAGGATTTGATTGTTTTAATCAGCAAGCGCACGATTGGTGCTGCTGAAGGGGTTGCTTATATCTTAAAACATCTAAAGCGAGCTGTGATTATTGGAGAAAGGTCGGCTGGGGGGTCGGTTAGGGTTGATAAGGTAAAGATAGGGGACTCTGGGTTTTATATTACAGTCCCTGTTGCTAGATCTGTGAACCCTGTTACAGGGCAAAGCTGGGAGGTGAGTGGAGTGGCTCCATCAGTCACGGTCAACCCAAAGGAAAGCATTGCTAAAGCTAAATCTCTCATTTCTGTCAGGAAGACAATCCCAAAAGCTGTTAGAAGAGTGTCTGATATAATTAAACGATATTATTCGTTTAAAGATAAAATCCCGGCTTTGCTAAATCAACTAGGCAAAGCTGACTATTTCACAGTGGTCTCTGAGGAGGATTTGGCGGGAAAACTTAATCATGAGATGCAGTCAGTATTTGAAGACCCTCGGTTGCTTCTTAAAGCAACGCAAGTATTGACAGACGATGCATCTTCTGAGGATCGATCATCTTCGGATGATCTCACTGATCCATTATTCAAGTTAGAAATGATTTCCGGAAACAATGGATATCTGTACTTTGACAGGTTCCCTACACCTGAGGTTTTGTTAAGACTGGAGGATCATATTAAAAAGAAGATCTGGCAACCAGTCCAAGAGACAGAGAATCTTGTTATTGATCTGCGATTTAACACTGGTGGATCCACCGAGGCATTGCCGATATTGCTTTCCTACATGTTCGACACATCATCGAGTACCTACCTCTTTTCAATTTACGACAGTATCAAAAACACGACCTTCGATTTTCACACCCTCAATAACATCAGTGGACCATCCTATGGCTCCACAAAGGGTGTTTATGTTTTAACAAGCTATTACACAGCAGAAGCAGGAGAGGAGTTTGCTTACCTAATGCAGTCCTTGCACAGAGGAACCGTTATTGGGGAAATCACCTCAGGAATGCTCCTACACTCCAAGACTTTTCAGATTGAACAAACAAGCCTTGCCATCACAGTCCCAATCATAAATTTCATTGATGTAAATGGGGAGTGCTGGCTTGGAGGCGGCGTCGTTCCTGATGCCATCGTGCTTGCTGAAGAAGCGCTCGAGCGAGCTCATGAAATCATTGCCTTTCACAAGAATATTCAGGAATTGGTGCAAGAAGCTGGAGATCTCTTGGAAAAACATTACAGTGTGCCTGAGGTTGCAGCTAAAGTGAGTAGACTGTTGCAGTCTAAACTAACCGAGGGACTGTACCGCTCTGTTGTCGACTATGAATCTCTTGCATCTCAGCTCACTTCAGATCTCCAAGAGACCTCGGGTGATCAGAGACTGCATATTTTTTACTGTGAAACTGAGCCGGAAACTCTTCATGATACTCCTAAAATCCCTTCCCCTGAAGAGGCAGGGTTCATCGTTGAGGCCTTGTTCAAAGTAGATGTGATGTCTGGAAATATTGGATATTTGAGATTCGACATGATGGAAGACATAAAGGTTCTGCAAGCAATTAATCCCGAGTTCCTCAAAGTCGTATGGAACAAGCTGGTGAACACAGACATGCTCATAATTGACGTGAGATATAACACCGGCGGATACTCTACAGCTATTCCTCTACTTTGCACCTATTTTTTTGATGCACAACCGCTGACACACATTTACACCCTTTTTGACCGCTCCACAGCAACTGTGACCAAAGTTACGACTCTTCCAGATGTGCTTGGACAGAAGTACAGCTCTCAGAAAGATGTTTATATTTTGACAAGTCACATAACTGGATCAGCCGCTGAGGCATTTACTAGAACAATGAAAGACCTGAAAAGGGCCACTGTAATCGGAGAGCCCACAATTGGAGGTGCTCTCTCGAGTGGAACTTACCAAATCGGGAATAGCATCCTTTATGCTTCGATTCCCAATCAGGCAGTTCTGAATGCAGTTACTGGAAAACCATGGAGCATTTCAGGAGTTGAACCACATATAGTAGCTCAAGCAAGTGATGCACTTATTGTTGCACAGAAAATCATAGCCACTAAACAACAAAAGAAAAACTCAGGAAAATAGAGCAGAGTGGACTCCTTATTTGTGATTTTAACAGCTATAACCAAAATTCCATACGCTATAACCAAAATTTCTGCTGTGGTCACTTAAAAAAACAAAAAAAAAAAAAACGAAAGGTTATTTTATAAACATTTTATTTTCCTCTACATCATAAACCATATCTGTCAACATTTGTCCCTGAAAATCTGGGAGACCGGGGGGTTAGGTTCGGGGGTGAGGTGTCTGAATAAAACTGTTGAGAACCGGGTACTGTGTACTGTGTTGTTAGTAACTGTACCAACCCAGGCTCATTCTGAAAACGTAGTCCCGCGGATGTTTCCGGAAACATGTCCCGTTAGGTACGTATTTTTGCAGTTTTTGTTTTCGTGAATCTGCGAGAGGCCGTTGTGTGTGCTTTTTCGCATCTAAAATGCCTCATGCAAGTGCCCTTCTCGCGTGAACCCACCGGAGGCTGCTGTCAACCGACTAAATGATTGACTGGGCAACCGGCTAATCGACCGACCCACCCTCCTCCTTTCTTAAACCCAACCAATTTTACAGATTGACCCACCCGAAAATTAACCACATTTTCGGATTTTACCACATTCTCACCCTGTTGTTCACTCATTCGTTTTAGTTTTGGATTCTGTTTATGTCTTACCTGATTTCAGAAACCGCTTTTTCCTGCACTCGAACCCAGTTGTCATGTGGTCACCTTTTCACTGCGCCTCAAGTCCTCCGACGTACACGACGAGCTAACTGGACAAACTGGTTGTGGCGGGAAAGCAGGTAAGCAGTCAGCCGGTAAGCGCCTAAATGAACAGCGTCATATCGTCCTGTAGCGTTTTATTTTATTTTTTTAAATGTAGCCATACGTACCTCAGACTATTCGTTTTCAGAATGAGCCTGTGTTGAACTGTACTATGAAGCGTGTTTCGGGTGGCCGCTGCGATCGGATCCTATACCAATTTTGGCAACCCGGGGGTTTCACAGACTGTACCAAAATGCTAAGGACCGGGAGAGTGGGGGTGGATGGTTGGGGGATGGTTGAAATTATGGGAGTTTTCCAGGTGAACTAACAAAATGGGAGGGTGGTGGGAGATGGATATGGGTATGAAATACGCAAGACTCCCGGAAAAATTGAGAGTGTTGGCAGGTATGTCAAACTATACACCATATAAATGTGGTCATGTCACTGGCTCATGGAGATTTCCTGCTGGTTATGAAACTATTTCATAACTGTAACAAGAGGCAATTCAATCATAACTTCATGTTAAACAGTTGTTCCAATATTTATCAATATGTGGCTCTTTATAAATTCTCTGAAGCTATGGAATTAAAAAAATGTAAAACAGGACATTTGTTGGGACCATTGTCTTTGTTTACACCCCTTAAAATGGTCTATAAAAAAATTAAACCATTACAAAAAGCGTTTTTCTAAATGTACAGAATTTATTTTTATGAAGTACAACATTAACATTTAATATGCAACACATTTTTAGCTTGTTATTGTCTGACTAGAGAACGTTAGCTAATGAGATTAAGGTTTTATTGTGAGCAAAAGCTTCTTATGCATGTGTTAACAGAAACCCGACGGTCGAAGCAGACTCAGTTGGCAAACCTCTCTTCAGAGGGAGAGTTCAGCTCCGCTGTAATAGCAGGAACCAGAAACAGACCGAAATGGCTCAAGCTCTAGTCCTACTAGTGTCGTTGCTGTTCTTCAGTAATGTGGCGCACTGTAACTTCTCCCCCACACTTATTGCGGACATGGCAAAAATATTCATGGACAACTACTGCTCGCCAGAAAAACTCACCGGGATGGAAGAAGCGATAGATGCTGCAAGCAGCAACACAGAGATCCTCAGCATTTCAGATCCCACCATGCTTACCAACGTTCTGACTGATGGGGTTAAAAAAACAATCAGCGATTCCAGAGTGAAAGTCACATACGAGCCAGATTTGATTCTTGCGGCACCTCCAGCCATGCCCGACATCCCTCTGGAGCATCTGGCCGCAATGATCAAAGGCACAGTCAAAGTGGAGATCCTGGAAGGCAACATTGGCTACCTGAAGATTCAGCACATCATTGGGGAGGAGATGGCTCAGAAAGTGGGACCTCTTTTGCTGGAGTACATCTGGGATAAAATCCTCCCGACCTCTGCCATGATTCTGGACTTCCGTAGTACGGTTACCGGCGAGCTATCTGGAATCCCATACATTGTGTCCTACTTCACTGATCCTGAGCCTCTGATCCATATCGATTCTGTGTACGATCGCACTGCTGATCTCACTATAGAGCTGTGGTCAATGCCAACCTTGTTGGGAAAGAGATACGGCACCTCCAAACCACTGATCATCCTAACAAGCAAGGACACTCTTGGGATCGCAGAAGATGTTGCGTATTGTCTTAAAAACCTTAAAAGGGCTACCATCGTTGGGGAGAACACTGCTGGGGGAACTGTGAAAATGAGCAAAATGAAGGTGGGCGATACTGACTTCTATGTGACTGTGCCTGTTGCCAAGTCTATCAACCCAATCACTGGTAAAAGCTGGGAAATCAATGGAGTTGCTCCAGATGTCGACGTTGCTGCAGAAGATGCCCTTGACGCTGCAATTGCAATCATTAAACTTCGTGCAGAAATTCCAGCATTGGCTCAGGCAGCCGCCACGCTGATTGCAGACAACTATGCATTTCCGAGCATCGGGGAACATGTCGCGGAGAAGCTGGAAGCTGTTGTGGCCGGTGGAGAATACAACCTGATCTCCACAAAAGAAGACTTGGAAGAAAGACTATCCGAGGATCTCCTAAAACTGTCAGAGGATAAGTGTCTGAAGACCACCAGCAACATCCCTGCACTTCCTCCAATGGTAAGATTTCTTTTCATGCATTTTATAAGAAACTTTAGGTTTTGAGACAAGCTTACGAATGTTCCTTTAACTTCCAGAACCCCACACCCGAGATGTTCATCGCGCTCATCAAAAGTTCCTTCCAAACTGATGTTTTTGAAAACAACATTGGCTACCTTCGCTTTGACATGTTTGGGGATTTCGAGCATGTTGCGACCATTGCTCAGATCATAGTGGAACATGTCTGGAACAAAGTGGTGGACACTGACGCACTGATCATTGATCTGAGGTGATTATTCAATTATTTGTCTCTCTACTCTTCCAACATAACTGCTAGTCCACTACCGGCTATAATTTGATCTGACAACTGGTATTTTATTTTCGTTGATTTCTAGAAATAACATCGGTGGGCATGCCTCCTCCATTGCTGGCTTTTGCTCCTATTTCTTTGATGCTGACAAGCAGATTGTTTTAGACCACATCTATGACAGACCCTCCAATACCACACGAGATCTTCAGACCCTTGAACAGCTCACAGGTACATTATTGCTGTATTTTTTTATCATTTCACTGATTACGTAGGCCAATTTTAAAATAGTTTTGGCTTGTTGGATTACTGTCTACAAAATATTTCCATAATTTAAACATTACACATTTAAAGTGGATCAAAAGTTTTCCTGAAACCAAAATGAAAATTGAACAATGATTTTTTACAAAGGGATTTCAATTACACTTTTAACCCAATGGTTGGTTTTGTTCATATTTGACTCAACGTTGAGTTACAATTACCCAGCATTTTTTAGAGAATACATATTGCGATGCATATTGTTATAGATACATTTCATATCCCAAAATTATGCATTAAATTCTACTTTTTCTAGGCATTCAATACATGCACAATCAATATTTATATAATGATTACTATTATTATACATTTTGTTCATTTATCATTCATTAATTACATAATGACTATACGTTTACCCACTTTTAATGTTGACTAAACCAATGTTGGTTAATTTTTTCAATTAGATTTCGATTATCTTTTAACCCAATAGTTGTTTGTCCATATTTGACCCAATGTTGGGTTACAATAACCCAGCATTTTCTAGAGTGTATATATTGCAATATATTATATATTCACAAAATTACACATTAAATTCCACTTTATCTAGGCAGGGGGATACGGCTATACTGTATATTAGTTTATCCACTTCAAATGTTGACTAAAATAATGTTGGGTTGATTTTTTTTTCCACAAGTAGATTTCAAGTAACTTGAACTCAATGGTTGGGTTTGTCCATATTTGACCCAATTATTTATATATATATATATATATATATATATATATATATATATAATATTGCTATTATTATAAATTGTGTTCATTTATTAATTAAAGAATGACTATATCTATGTTTATCCACTTTAAATGTTGACTATAATAATGTGGTCATAAACCAATGTTTGGTTCATTTTTTCAATTAGATTTCAAATTACTTTTTACCCAATGATTGGGTTTTGTCCATATTTGACCCAACGCTAAGTTACATCATCCTATAGTGTATAGATTGCAATGCATATTGTTGTAGATATATTTCATATCACAAAATGAGCTAAATTCCACTACTTCTAGCCAGGAGATACGGCAATACATGTTTACCCATGTTATGAACCAATGTTGGGTTGATTTTTTCCCCCAAGTAGATTTCAATTAACTTTTTTTTTTAACTCAATGGTTGGGTTTGTCCATATTTGACCCAAATGTTGGGATACAACAACTCAGCATATCTAAGTGTGTATGTATGTATGTATGTATGTATGTATGTATGTATGTATGTATGTATGTATGTATGTATGTATGTATGTGTATATATATATATATATATATATATATATATATATATATATATATATATATATATATATATATATATATATATATATATATATATATATATATATATATTTGAAGTCAAAATTATTAGCCCCCCTTTGACTTTTTTTTTTAATATTTTGCAAATGATGTTTAACAGGGGAATGTAATTTTCACAGTATGTCTGATAGTGTTTTTTCTTCTGGAGTAAGTCTTATTGGTTTTATTTTGGCTAGAATAAAAAAATAAATAAAATTTAATTTTTTTCAAACACTATTTTAAGGTCAAATTATTTTATTAGCCCCTTTATGCGATAATTATTTTTCGATAGTCTACAGAACAAACCATCATTATACAATAACTTGCCTAATTATCCTAACCTGCCTAGTTAACCTAATTAATCTAGTTACACCTTTAAATGTCACTTTAAGCTGTATAGAAGAGTCTTGAAAAATATCTAATCAAATTTATTTACTGTCATCATGGCAAAGAGAAAATAAATCATTTATAAAAATTTGAGTTATTAAAACTATTATGTTTAGAAATGTGTTGAAAAAGTATTTTCTCCATTAAATAGAAACTGGGGAAAAAATAAAAAATAATAAAAAAAATATAAAAAAAATATTGCATTAAATTTAAAAATTTTTTAGGCATACAATGCATACTATATTTATAAAATTATTACCATTATTATAAATTGTGTTCATTTATTAATTATAGAATGACTACATGCGTTTATCCACTTTAAATGTTGACTATAGTAATGTTGTTAGAAACCAATGTTGGGTTCATTTGTTCAATTAGATTTCAATTTACTTCTAACACAATGGTTGGGTTGGTCCATATTTGACTCAACAGTGAGTTACAACAACCCAGCATTTTTAGAATGTAAATATTGTGATGCATTTTGTTATAGATTGATTCATTAAAATATACTCTTTCCACATAGGAGATACAGCAATATATATGTTTATCCACTTCGAATGTTGACTATAAATGTCATAATCCAATTTTGGGTTGATTTTTTTTCCAAGTAGATTTCAATAAACTTTTACTCAATAGGTGAGTTTGTTCATATTTGACCCAGCACTGGATTATGACAACCCAGCCTAATTATATTACAGAATTATACATTAAATTCTACGTCATCTAGGCAGGAGATATGGCTATATATACTGCGAGTTTATCCTCTTCAAATGTTGACTATAATAACATCATAAACCAATGTTGGGTAGATCTTTTCCCCAAGTAGTTTTCGATTACACTTTTAACCCAATAGTTGGTTTTGTATATATTTGACACAACATTGCATATTTTTGTAGCTATATTTCATATTACAAAACTGATGCATTAAATTCCACTTTTCTCTAGGCAGGAGATATGGCAGCAAGAAAAGTGTGGTAATCCTCACCAGTGGTGTGACCGCCGGTGCCGCTGAAGAGTTTGTTTTCATCATGAAGAGGTTGGGACGTGCAATGATAATTGGCGAGACGACCCATGGAGGCTGTCAACCTCCGGAAACCTTCGCTGTGGGCGAAAGCGACATCTTCCTTTCTATTCCAATCAGCCATTCAGACACTGCTCAGGGTCCATCTTGGGAGGGTGCTGGCATTGCTCCTCATATCCCAGTGCCCGCTGGTGCCGCCCTCGACACAGCAAAGGGCATGCTCAACAAGCATTTTTCCGGCCAAAAATAAGTTGTTCATCTGGGCCTGGAACGGAAGCCAAATGATATAGTGAATTTAGATTGATGGCATATCATGAAGAGGCTGTTATAATGTGTGTAGACCAATAAGGTGATGTTTAGAAGACACAGTCAAGCCTTCAGTTCTATTTCTCCATTATTTCTTAAGTGTTCAATCTAAAGTCTGCAATCTCTGAGAAACAGTCAGTAAAGGAGAACGCAAATAATCTCACAGTGATCATTTAGAATAGGCCTGTTCTGAACTTGATTTAGTGTATAAATACCAGTGTTGGGAACTATTCCTTATGCACATTAAAACTCATTTATGCTCATCTGTACAGTACAAGCATATCAACAAGTTTGTTTCAAATGTAACTCGAAGCTTTGCAGTATATATTTTTGGGAAAACTGTAAGACTGTGGAGTTATATTGAAACTAAATTATGAAGCGTAATAAATTCCACATGGTAACTGTTTTAATTGCGCTGGTATTTTTTAAAGATTATAGCTGCGGTTACACTTGACTTTTCTCCCTATAGACATGTTTCGCAGGTTGCTGCGGTGCAAAGTTCAAGCTTGGTGAACTCTGACCTGCGAAATCGCATCACTTGACTGCGTGAGATCAATCGAGGATCAAAACATGACCTCTCTGGACAGAAATTGAAAACATGGAGCAATTGGTCACTTTTTTTAAATGTCTAATAATCTTGTTTAATCCCACCCCTTTTCGCAGAAACAACAGAATTTCGCACACAAAAACTCTAGTGTGAGCGCAGCTTAAGTCGAAATTCTGTACAAACAAGCTAGAACTGGTTTACCAAACATAAACCATTTCCAGACATACTTACAAGTCTGGAAATCCACTTTTGCAGATTATTTTGATCAGATTTAGCTCTACTTAAAATAACCGCTTAGTGTCAACATACAGTATAACAAACTCACTCCCTCACAAAACACATATGCAAAAACGGTGTTATATTTGGTACACTGAAAACCCTAATTAGTTGACTGAACTAAATTGAGTAAACTCACTGCCTCAATTTAATCGAGTAATGGAGTCTCCCAGCATGCATATTTAAATTTAACTACAATTAAACTATAAATGTAGTTCACCAAACTTAGTACCAGTATGCAAGTTTTGAGAAACTATTTCTCAATTAAATTGAGGCAACAAGTTTACTCTATCAGTTTAGTTCAGTCAAATTAGGGTTTTCAGTGTGTGCGTGTATATATATTGGGGGGGTGTTGGCTACCATCAATAATCTACCATTGGCTAATTGGGCCAGTAGAAAAAAAATCCTTAGCGTTAAACCCTGAAGGCTCAGTAATAAATGAAAATATGGGTAAAATCACATGCAGTAAGTCAGTGAGGCCTGAATGTACTACACCTTTTAAAGTACAGTAGGGTGATTTATTGTAAAATAATTCTCTTCAACGTTTCTGTACTACACAAATAATAATGTAAATATGGACAAACTCTGATCTTTAGAGTACTTAGAGTGAAAATTACTGTTGGTTGAATTAGAATGTCCAAAGTTTGTGTACTGTACATATGTTAATGGGAATATTGGGAAAATCTCTCCAGTAGTTAGTCAGTTTAGTCTCTAGCTATGAGCGCACACATTGAGAAGCTTTCATTTAGGTGAAATACTGTAAATATTTTTCCTATATTTCTGTGTTATGTATACATAAATGAAGAAAATGTGAGAAAACAACCTTTAAGTTCTGTAGCTGCTGCTTACGAACAGAGATGTTGCCTTTTTCTGCGTTGCATGTACCATACGTGTTGTCCAAACTATGTCCTGGAGGGATAGAGGTAAAGTTATTCAGATATTCAGACATTCTCCTTAATATAAATTTCAGAAAAGTATTCTTTGAAAATTCTAAATAGGGAAAACATTAACAGACAATGATTATCAAAGTACAGCAGTTCACAGTCAATTAGACAGAGCTAATGTTGTTTTAAGTCATACTTGCATGCTAAATCGGACCAAATATTAAATGCAAGTAATCTTAAATTAAATATAGGATGGTAAACAAAATAGAGACTTTTAAATGAACAAACGAAACGTGCGAATATAAAACCAACTTTACCTCTGTCCTGGAGAGCCGGTGTCCTGCAGATTTTAGCTCCAGCTTGCCTCAACACAACAACGTTTCTAGAAAGCCAAGAAAACGCTTGATTAGCTGACCCAGGTGTGTCTGATTTGGGTCGGATACCGGCCCTCCAGGACAGAGTTTGGGCACCTCAAGTGGTATAGTAGACTTGTTATCTGTAGTAAATCCCCTAACCATTTACTGGAATCTTAATACTAATCTTAATACTCATTTCTGCCTTGCTTTATTGTGTGTTTTGCTTCTGTCGATGTAATTCACAGATGATCCTCAAAACAGTAAGCATGATTGTCCGGTAATTATCAAACCTAAAACCAACTTTACCGAGCTGCTGAGGCAAGTTGGAGTTAAACAGGACACCAGCCATCCAGGACTGAGTTCGGGACACACACCAGAAGATGGCGGCATATCTTCTTTAACCAACAACGTGAAAAACATTTAAACTTTCAAGCACATCCACTAAAATTACAACCATGTAGCACCTGATGCTTAATGTAATGACAAGTCAATATCACACACATTCACTAGTCTGTCAAATTTGACTTAAAATAAATATTGACTGCTTTATAAAACTTTGGCCCTGCTGAAAAAAATCCTTAAACCAGCCTAGGTTGGTTGGCTTGTTTTAGCTGGTCAACCAGCCTGGTTTTAGAGAAGTTTTGGCCATTTCCAGGCCAGTTTCCAGACATTTCCAGCCTGGTCTTAGCCTGGCTAGAAATGACCAGCTAAATCCAGCTTGACCAGCCTGGTTTAAACTGGATATAGGCTAGTCAAGCTAGTTTTAGCTGGTCATCTCCCAACCTGGCCAGCTAAGACCAGGCTGGAAAAGACTGGAAACCAGCCTGGAATGGCCAAAACCCCTCTAAAACCAGTCTGCAAGATTCCAGCCGCAAACCATCTCTGGGAAATATCCACACTCATACACTGTGGACAATTTAGCCTACCCAATTCACCTGTACATGTCTTTGGACTGTGGGGGAAACCGAAGCACCCGGAGGAAACCCACGCGAAGGCAGGGAGAACATGCAAACTCCACACAGAAACGCCAACTGAGCCGAGGTTCGAACCAGCAACCTTCTTGCTGTGAGGCGACAGCACTACCTACTGCGCCACTGCGTCGCCTGTGAGATGGAAGTTGTGCAATAATAAACCTGAAACACAAGTGGTTGTTGTCATGCGTTGAACTCAGCCAATCGTGTAATATCGATGTCGTGTAAAATCGATGTGAAAGCATCACATGTGGCATAAATCCGGCGCAGCATCAATCCTAACAAAATATCTAACCAGCATTTAGAAGACAGAAGACCAACCTTTAAGACAGATTTCGATCGATCTGTGCAGCGCTGCATGAAGTCGACGCACTAAATATAACCCCGCCGGCGCCGGTCATACACCACCCAACCCGCTCCGAGCTGGGATTGAACATGCGACCCTCAGCATGGGAGTCAGTTACTCTAACAAGGAGGCTAAAGACCATGGCCTCTAGCATCTGTCGCTAGAGCACCTTTAGAGGTCAGAAGAGTGAGGTTTACCTGCACAGCACTCACTAGCTAGCCTCCGTTACACTCACCACCCTAAACCTCACTCTCATCCGGGTCTAATTTATTTGGATTGTTTGACTATTCTAAAGAAAACTTGAAAAAAGTGTATATAATTGTATTCTATTAGCCAAGTTTCATATTCACAAACTGAAGTTTAGTGGCTCTAAACCTTTCTTTGATCTTTTCAAAATCGCCCCAATATTTTACACTTTGCCAGACTAGTGGCTAATTCGTACAAATTCGTACGAGTTCAGTCGTACGAAAATGGTATGATTTAAAAAAGGTGGCGTGGCACCTAACCCCACCGTCATTGGCGGATGACCAAATCGTACTAAAATTAACGAATTAGATCGTACGAATTCGTGCGAATTAGCCACTAAATTAAAAAGTTTGCAGTGAGATTGTGTTGTCATTTTATTCGTTTTATTTTTGTTACCCTGGTGTTTGTCTTTGTTTATTTCTGTGCACTTTTTCATTATTTGTCTCTATGAATGTATTTGTTTTTGATCTACATACAGTATGTAATAAAAAATAAATAAATACATTCCTTTTGTGCTTAAATGTATGTATACCGCCTTCTAGTGGTGATGTAACGATACAAACTGGGAAGAAATTAATTTGTGTAAATATATTTTATCAATGAATCCTAAAAATGCATTTAAAATTCGTATAAATCGACAATTCTTATAAATGCTTTTTTAAAATACTATTATTTACCAGTTCACTAGCTAATAAATGACCCAATACTGTGTTTTTCTACAACTTTAAGCCCCGGTTTCACAAACAAGGTTTAAGGCTAGTCAGGATTAAATTTCATGTTTGAGCTGTCTCAACTCAGAATAACTTGCGGTGAGATGTCTTAAAATATGTCAGTGTCATTTTTTTGTCTCCAGGTGCACACCAGTAATATTTTTCTAAGGCCATTTTTATAAATGTGTCTTAAACAACCTTATTTAACTAGGGCCTAGGGTCCGTTCTTCGTACCTTGCTTAAATGATCTAAGATTATTTGGCAGATCCCGGATCTTTTAATCTTGATAACTGATCTCTCACTAATTTGGTTCTTCAAACGAGTTCGCGGATCAGATTAGAATGTCTGGATAAACTGATCTGAGATCGCTGCATGTGTTGTAAAGGACAGATCTATCGATCCTCGAAATCATGATCAGCAATGCAACGATTGGATGACGGCACAGCAGCGTAATGACATCATCTGATTAATATTCAATTATCCATGTGAGCAAAATTACGTCAAATTAGCAGTAAACGGCTTGTTTAATATGACACGCAATAACCTTCCACATTTGTTGTGAGCAGCAGGCTTTCCACTTTCATGTGTCAAGTGTATTCATCATGTATTTCAATGCAAATCAGTGTATTTAGTTCCACATTTAGAAAAGATTTTCTTTATTATAGTAGCCATTTTGTAATCGGTGTAAAGAATAACTGGTTGTTTACAAAAGTGTTTTCATATTGGTAAAGGCGTCTGCAACTTTTGCCAAGCATCAAATCACCGGCATATTAACTATCAAAACATGTTTATGACTGCTGAAATGATTGCTTTAAAAAAAGTCACATATTGTGCATTTCTATTATACACAATTTGTACTAAAGCGATCTAAAAAGTTCATATCAATAAGCTTTCTCTTTGCACCACCAGGTGGCAATCTTTGTAGCCTACTTTTATTTCGAGGGTGCAGATTGCATACGTTTTATTAAAATGTATAACTTAATTTATTTTATTAATGACTATAACTTTATATATATAGTTAAAAAATATGAACCATTTCCCTAACTTTATATAACTACTACTGTAAGAAAATATCAGAATTCGGTACATACTTTCTGTATTATCTTTGCTTGAACTGAGCCAATCTAATCCTGTTTATATGAATTAAACCTGCTCCCGATCAGGTTTGACCTAGCAGAACTGTTGCTATGACAACAACTCTCGGATCAGCTTTGAAGAACGAAACGATCCTGGATCATGTCAAATCGTCAATATCCAAATCCAGCTAACTGAGTAATCCACGTACGAAGAACGGACCCCTAGTCCTGACTTAATCTAAGCCATGTTTGTGAAACTGGGCCTAAGTGTATATTAGCCTAGTTTATCAGTTCGCTAGTAAATAAATGACCCAATACTGTGCTTTTCTACAACTAAAGGTAGGGCATCTATTTTAGTTAATATTTCAGTATGCTGTAGCATTAGTAAACAAAGGGTTGTAAATACTGAAAACAGTATAATATGGTCGAAACACTGTTATACTATAAACTATGTGTGCATATCATGCATAAAAGTTCTGGAAAATGGTAAAAATAAAATAGTTCATAAAATGTTTGATGTTGTTTTTTATTTCACGGGACCCCCCAAAAAAATCCCCCAAAATCTATTATTTTGCATATTCAAGAGAAGGGAGGAAACCTTCAAGAAGCAGGAGAAGAAACTGACCCAATTTTTTTCTTCATGGGTAGAAATATGACACCAGCTCCTCTTCTGCCAGCTCTCAGCCTGGGCTCTTTTCTCAAACGACTCCGTCTTTGCTGTGCACATTTACACCAAATGCCAAGCGCTTGAACAAAACACACATCTGGCTCTTTTTACACGTGGATTTTTCCTGCAGCAACAAGTTCTTCACAATTCCCCAAAACAACAAACCGGCGAGTGTTTTATAGCGTAAAGAAAACTAAACAGACACTTGGAGTTTTTCAAACTTGTTTTTTTTTTCCACCCTGGACGTCGGCTTTGTATTCAGTACACATTGGAAATAGTTGTATTTATCATCATCCCGTTTGGACTTCAGACTGATGTGTGAGTAAAGACTGCGTCAACATCCGCTAAACTCCTCTTCTTTGTGTGCATCCTTCCCTCAGGATCTCTGAAAAGGCTCTTCTTTCAAGGCTCGACTTTGGGGATAATGTAAATAGCCATTTCCAAACTAAGGATTGATGTTTTTGCAATAAGAAAGCAATGGCACGTTCGGTGGTAAAATTGTGTCTAGTCGTATTTTTCTTTGGACTTTTGTTGTTCACGCTTCCATCCGCGAGAGCCGAAGAAGATGTGGAGGAGGAGAGATCATGTCAGGGCGCTTTTGACTTGTATTTCGTCCTTGACAAGTAAGTTTAATGAAATCCTTCTGCTCTGTCTTTTGTGAACAAAGAACTTCAGCACTCTTTAATCCGCTTCCATTCTCTCCAAACTTAGAGGAAAGTTATATATTAATCCTCTCAGTCTTAAAGGGGCAGTTCGCTAAAAAATGAAAATTGACTCGCTATTTATTCACCCTTCAACGAGTTTAAACTTTTATGAGTTTGTTTCCTCTTTTCAATACAAAAAAATATTTTTTTTTCTAAAGAAAGCTGAAAGCTATTGACGTCTATAGAAGGAAAAAACAAATGTAAGTCAATGGTTACACGTTTTCAACATTCTGCAAAAGAAAGTCAAACCAGTTATCAACAAGAAAAGGATGATTAAATAATGACTAAAGATATTTGAACAAATAGTTACTATGGAAGTCGATGGTTACAGGTTTCCAAAATTTTCTAAATATCTTCGGTCATCATTTACTCATTGTTTACTTGTTACAAACTAGTTTGACTTTCTTGTCTTCTGACAAACACAAAGGAAGATATTTTGAAGAATGTTGGAAAACCATTGACTTACATCTGTTTTGTTTTTTTACCATGGAAGTGAATGGTTACAGGTTTCCAACATTCTTTAAATTATTTTTGGTTATCATTTACTCATCCATTGGTTCTTGCAAACTGGTTTGACTTGCTTTTCTTCTGTTGAACACAGAGAGATGTTTTGAAGAATGTTGAAAACCTGTAACCATTGACTTCCATAGTAAAAAAAACAAATATAAGTCAAAGGTTACAGGTTTTCAACATTCCTCAAAATATCTTCCTTTGTGTTTGACAGAAGAAAAGAAAGCCAAACTGGTTTGCAACAAGCGAAGGATGAGTAAATGATAACCAAAAATAATTTAAAGAATGTTGAAAACCTGTAACCATTCACTTCCATGGTAAAAAAAACTGATGTAAGTCAATGAACTTCCAACATTCTTCAAGATATCTTCCTTTGTGTTCGTCAGAAGACAAGAAAGTCAAACTTGTTTGTAACAAGTAAACAATGAGTAAATGATGACCGAAGATATTTAGAAAATGTTGGAAACCTGTAACCAACGACTTCCATAGTAAATATTTGTTCAAAATATCTTTAGTCATTATTTACTCATCCTTTTCTTGTTGATAACAGGTTTGACATTCGAAGTTATTTTGAAGAATGTAGGAAACCTGTAACCATTGAGTTCCATGGTAATAAAGCTAAACAAATGTAAGTCATTGGTTACAGGTTTCCAACATTCTTCAAAATATCTTCCTTTGTGTTCAACAGAAGAAAGTGAAACCAGTTTGTAACAAGTGAAAGACGAGTAAATGAGGCCCGAAGATATTTTGAAGAATGTTGGAAACCTGTAACCATTAACGTCCATAGTAAAAAAAACAAATGTAAGTCGATGGTTACAGGTTTCCAACATTCTCTAAAACATCTTGCTTTGTGTTCGACAGAAGAAAAGCAAGTCAAACCAGTTTGCAACAAGCGAAGAATGAGTAAATGATGACAAATTTATTTTTTTGGTGTGAACTGCCCCTTTAACAGCTGTCGAACTGTATGTTATCCAGCATAAACCCGTCAATCACATATGAAGGCAACTCGATCTGTATGAAGTGCAAATGTCAGGGATGCTTTTGTGGTCTGTTGGCCTGATGTTTTTCCACACTGAGAGAAAACGGCCTGAATAAAGTAGGCCAGTACATTTCCACTCACATTCTCCTTTTTCTCCCCCAAATTTCTCACATTCCCCAACACCGAAATAGATATTCGCCAGATGTCCATTGTTTGGTATCACTCGACTGGGTTCAATCTGAGTTCAAGGGAGGCCGAGAGACAATACTATGCACAGTATACTAGACAACACAAGTCATCCAGGTTGTATTCTTTTATTGTGGCAGCTTGTTGTTTTGCGCTCTGTGTGTGAGCCGTGATGGACAGAGAGGGGTGGTACATGTAAGGTTTGCTGAATAGGCAGTTTACAGCTTCATTCCTCTGTGGTTCTCTTTTCCTGCCTCTGATCCTTCACCATTGTTTAAAAGACCCAAAAAGGCAACATCCTTTCCCATGATTTGCTTATGTGGGAAGATGCTTCACAGGATGTTTAATCAAACTGAGTATTTGTGACCCTGGACCATAAAGATCAGTCATAAGGGTCAACTTTTCGGAAATTGAGATTTATGCATAATCTCAAAGCTGAATAATAAAAAAAGCAAATGTAAGTCAATGGTTACAGGTTTCCAACATTCTTCAAAATAGATTCCATTGTGGTCAACAGAAGAAAAGAAAGTCAAACTAATTTGGAACAAGGGTGAGTAAATGATGACCGAAGATGTTTTGAAGAATGTTGGAAACCTGAAACCACTGACTTCCTTTGTAAAAAACAAAACAAATGTAAGTCCATGGTAACAGGTTTCCAACATTCTTCAAAATATCTTCCTTTGTGATCGACAGAGGAAAATAAAGTCAAACCTGTTTGCATAAAGGGTGAGTTAATGACAACCGAAGATGTTTTGAAGAATGTTGGAAACCTGTAACCATTGACTTCTATAGTAAAAAACAAAACAAATGTAAGTCAATGGTTACAGGTTTCCAACATTCTTCAAAATAGCTTCCTTTGTGGTCAACAAAAGAAAAGAAAGTCAAACTAATTTGGAACAAGGATGAGTAAATGATGACCGAAGATATTTTGAAGAATGTTGAAAACCTGTAACCATTGACTTCCATAGTAAAAAAAAAAAAAAAGTAAGTCAATGGTTACAGGTTTCCAACATTCTCAAAAATATCTTCCTTTGTGATTGACAGAGGAAAAGAAAGTCAAACCAATTTGCAACAAGTGAAGGATGAGTAAATGATAACCGAAGATATTTTGAAGAATGCTGGAAACCTGTAACCACTGACTTCCATAGTAAAAAAAACGAATGTAAGTCAATGGTTACAGGTTTTTAACATTCTTCAAAATATCTACCTTTGTGTCCAACAGAAGAAAAGAAAGTCAAACTAGTTTGCAACAAGTGAATGATGTGTAAATGACAATCGAAGATATTTAGAAGAATGTTGAAAACCTGTAATCATTATTAAAAAACAATACAAATGTAAGACAATGGTTACAAGTTTTTTCAACATTCTTCAAAATATCTTCCTTTGTGTTCGACAGAGGAAAATAAAGTCAAACCTGTTTGCATAAAGGGTGAGTTAATGACAACCGAATATATTTTGAAGAATGTAGGAAACCTGTAACCATTGACTTCTATAGTAAAAAACAAAACAAATGTAAGTCAATGGGTTACGGGTTTCCAACATTCTTCAAAATATCTCCCTTTGTGTCCAACAGAAGAAAACAAAGTCATCCAATTTGTCACAAGTTAAGGATGAGTAAATGATGACCGAAGATATTTTGAAGAATGTTGAAAACCTGTAACCATTGACTTCCATAGTAAAAAACCTGCTGGATAAATTGGCGCTTCATTCCGCTGTGGCGACCCCTGAATTAATAAAGGGACTAAGCCGATAAGAAAATGAATTTTAAAAATTCCCTCGCGGGCCGGATGAAAGTGTTCAGCAGGCCGCATATGGCCCGCGGGTCTTAGTTTGCCCACTTCTGGGTTAAAGAGAAGAGGGTGGGGGTATTAGTCGACAGCAGCCTCTGTAGGATTTATGCGAGAACAGCAGGAGCGTACAGCACTCGCAATAGAAACTTGAGATCTGAAAAAGAAAACAAAAACAGCCGAAAAAACGTAGCTGCTGGGACGTATTTCACGCTCTCCATAAATGTATACAGGGGTACATACTGTATCAATAATAAGCCTGGGCTGAAACAATTGTACTTTGTTTACTGCAAACTCACAGACTTTTCTATTCACATGCATAACACATATTTATTTTCCTCATCTAAAATCTAGAATGTGTTTACAGAGTGATATTTTTCTGGTCCCAGAACTCTGTGGTCAGTAGTTTTTTAAAATATAAACAGATGTTTCAATATAACGTTAACAAATACTCTCTATGTGAGTTTATGTTTTGAGTTTTACTGCAAACGTCACATCCATAACGCTGGAACTGCCCAAGCACTGCTATCAAGCGAACAAATGCTTTAGATCATACAGGAGTGAAATGTTACATCACAGTTTTAAACATCAGGATTGCGTCATAGACCCCTGCGCTGTATGTTCAATGAATTTCATGTGTCATGCAACATTCTCTGAAACTGTTCAGCTGGCTAAAAGCTAATGCAACTCATACTTTTCCACCCGGTTTTTCTCATGATGTGATGGCAGACGACACAGCCAACCCCAGCTCCCCCCCCCTAGTTTTTCTCTTCACAGACTTTGGAAAAACTGACATTTAGTAAAATCGCATGCACATGGACATCTGCAGCCCTCTGAGAACATTACAAGCCGTCAGCTTCTTCAATTTAAGTCATTTGATGTGCATTATTCAGTATTGGTATTCATTGCGTGCATGTCATTTTTGTTTGGTCATGTGCCGTCATCAGCAAGTGAGCTGAAGGAGCAGAGCATCACAAACAACACATGTATTGCACAAGTGTTTGGCTTCAGGTGTGCCATTATTGGACTTCTGAGAATGAGCTTTCCTAGATTTGTTTTTTCGAAGGAATTGGCATGTTTATCTGATCCGAAACTATTTTGTTGACATCTTACCTCAGCCTAGCAGTCCCAAATTGTCAGATTTAGGATTTAAGTTGCTTGAGGCCAATAGGAAATCATTTAATCTAAAACTACTAACTAACCACTGTAAAAAGAGATTAGGTTATTTAATTTCAAAATGGTTAACCTGTTGCCTTAAAAGAGAGAAGTTGACATTACTTAAAAAAAAAAGTACATCTGTTGTAATTGGGAACTGTTGTGTTAACTTAATTTTTATAACATGTATGTGATTGACTTAATAATTATAAAGCAATGGATGTACTTACTTTTTAAAGTAAAGTCAACTATATGATTAAAAAGCAATGGGTTTACTTAACTTTGTCAAGTAAAGTCAACTAATCGCTTTAAAAGCAACAAGATTACTCTTTATTTATACTTTTATGCCAACTAATCACTTAAAAAAGAGTGATCTTGTTGCTTTTACAGTAATGTCAACTAGTTGCTTTAAAAGTGTCACGTTTACTCACTTTTTCAAGTAAAACCAATAAATTGATTTAAAAGCAATGGGTTTACTCACTTTTTTCAAGTAGAGTCGACTAATCGCTTTAATAGGAACATGTTTACTCACTTTTTAAAAATAAAACCAACTAATCGATTTAAAAGCAACAGATTTACTCGCTTTTTTCAAGTAATGTCAACTAATCGCTTTATTAGCAACAGGTTTACTCACTTAATTAAAGTAAAGTCAACTAATCACAATAAAAGCAATGGGGTTACTTCGTTTTTTCAAGTAAATTCAACTAATTACTTTAAAAGGAACAGGTTTACTTAAGTAAAGTCAACTAAATTTAAAAGCAACAGATTTATTAATTTTTTCAAGTCAACTAATCGTTTTATTAGCAACATGTTTACTCACATTTTTTAAAGTAAAACCAACTAATAGATTTAAAAGCAATGTGTTTACTCACTTTATCAAGTAAAGCCAACTAATCGCTTTAAAAGCAACAGCTTTAATCACTTTTTTTCAAGTGAGGTCAACTAATCGCTTTAAAAGCAATGGCTTTACTCACTTTTTCAAGGAAAGCGAACTAATCGCTTTATTAGCAACATGTTTACTTACTTTTTTTTAAATAAAATTATTTTTGCAAGTAATGTCAACTTATTAACTCAATCAACAGATTTACTCAAGTTTTCAACTAAAGTCAACTAATCACATTAAAAGCAACAGGTTTACTCACCTTTTCAAGTAAAGTCAGTTAATTGCTTTATTACATGTTTACCCACTTTCTCAAATAAACCCAACTAATCAATTTAAAAGCGATGGGTTTTATTTTCTTTTTTCAAGTAATGTCAACTAATCATTTTTTTAAAAATCTGCTTAGTTTTTTAAATAAAGTCAACTGATCATTTTAAAACCAACAGGTTTACTCACTTTATTGAGTAAAGTCAACTAATCGCTTTATTAGCAACGAGTTTCCTCACTTTTTAAAATAGTCTTCCAATCACTTTTCAAGTAATGTCAACTAATCTCTTAAAAACGCAATGGGATTACTCTCTTTTTTCAAGTAAAGTCAACTGATCTCTGTAATAGCAATGGGTTTACTTACTTTTTCCAAGTAAAGTCAACTAATTACTTTAAAAGCAACAGGTTTACTTATTTAAGTCAACTAAACAATTTAAAAGCAACGGATTTACTCATTTTTTTAAGTCAACTAATTGTTTATTAGCAACATGTTTACTCACCTTTTTAAAGTAAAACCAACTAATCGATTTAAAAGCAATGTGTTTACTCACTTTATCAAGTAAAGTCAACTAATCGCTTTATTAGCAACGTTTACTCAGTTATTCAAGTAAAGCCAACTAACCGCTTTAAAAGCAACGTTTACTCAGTTATTTAAGTAAAGCCAACTAACCGCTTTATTAGCAACGTTTACTCAGTTATTCAAGTAAAGTCAACTAATCGCTTTATTAGCAACGTTTACTCAGTTATTTAAGTAAAGCCAACTAACCGCTTTAAAAGTAACGTTTACTCAGTTATTTAAGTTAAGCCAACTAACCGCTTTATTAGCAACGTTTACTCAGTTATTCAAGTAAAGCCAACTAACCGCTTTAAAAGCAACGTTTACTCAGTTATTTAAGTAAAGCCAACTAACCGCTTTAAAAGCAACGTTTACTCAGTTATTCAAGTAAAGTCAACTAATCGCTTTATTAGCAACATTTACTCAGTTATTCAAGTAAAGCCAACTAACCGCTTTAAAAGCAACGTTTACTCAGTTATTTAAGTAAAGCCAACTAACCGCTTTAAAAGTAACGTTTACTCAGTTATTTAAGTTAAGCCAACTAACCGCTTTAAAAGCAACGTTTACTCAGTTATTTAAGTAAAGCCAACTAACCGCTTTAAAAGCAACGTTTACTCAGTTATTTAAGTAAAGCCAACTAACTGCTTTAAAAGCAACGTTTACTCAGTTATTTAAGTTAAGCCAACTAACCGCTTTAAAAGCAACGTTTACTCAGTTATTTAAGTAAAGCCAACTAACCGCTTTAAAAGCAACGTTTACTCAGTTATTTAAGTTAAGCCAACTAACCGCTTTAAAAGCAACGTTTACTCAGTTATTTAAGTTAAGCCAACTAACCGCTTTAAAAGCAACGTTTACTCAGTTATTTAAGTAAAGCCAACTAACCGCTTTAAAAGCAACGTTTACTCAGTTATTTAAGTAAAGCCAACTAACCGCTTTAAAAGCAACGTTTACTCAGTTATTTAAGTAAAGCCAACTAACCGCTTTAAAAGCAACGTTTACTCAGTTATTTAAGTAAAGCCAACTAACCGCATCCAAAGCAACGTTTACTCAGTTATTTAAGTAAAGCCAACTAACTGCTTTAAAAGTAACGTTTACTCAGTTATTCAAGTAAGGCCAACTAATCGCTTCAAAAGCAACAGTGTTAATCACTTTTTTTCGAGTCAACTAATCGCTTTATTAAGTAGTCAACTAATCGCTTTTCAAGATGTCAACTAATTGCTTTTAAAGTAAAAGGATTAGTCTTTTTTCAAGTAAAGTCAACTAATCACTGTAATAACAATCAGTTTACTTACTTTTTAGATTTTAGAAGTAGATTCAACTAATAGCAGTAAAAGCAATGTGTTTACCTACTATTGTCAAGTGAAGTCAACTAATCGTTTTATTAGCAACATGTTTACTCACCTTTTTAAGTTAAACCAACTAATCACTTTAAAAGAAACAGGTTTACTCACTTTTGAGTAAAGTAAACTAATTGCTTTAAAACCAACATTTACTCACTATTTCCAAGTAAAACCAACAAATCGCTTAAAAGGAACGGGTTTACTCACTATTTTTCAAGTAAAGTCAATTCAAGAGTTCACACTTAGCTGAACATGGATTATAAAGCTTGTTTGGCGTGCTGTCCCGAGAGAGAGCCCTGAGCTCATAAGATCCTCGAGCCCGGGGCTCCCTCCCATTTGCAAGGAGGGGAGTTTGAGCATAGGTAGATCTGGAGAACTCCCCTGCTGTAGTAGTTAATGAACAGATAGTGATCGCTCTTTAAGAGATGACTACTGACTAGGAGCATGTCTATGGTGCCGATTTGGATTAGTCAATTAACTTAAGTTGCATGTTTTTGGACGGTGGAATGAAACCGGGGAACCCATGCGTGCACGGGGAGAACTTGTAAACTCCACACAGAAACGTCGGCTGGCTTGGTAAGGACTAGAACCAGTGAAGTTCTTGCTGTGAGGCAACAGTGCTAACCATTGAGCCACCGTGCCGCCCATCTAGGAAATGAGGAGGAGTAGGGGTGGAAGGGGGGATTCTTCAAAACAAAGATGGCTGTCATATGGAACTTGGGGTATTTATAGTGGCTTAGGAATTGTCTGATTGGTCAATCATAAATTAAATAATGCTGGGCCAGCTGCAAGCAATCATAAGCACGTGATCCTCTCGAAATTACTTTAGAAATAAACTTCACCTAATTGATAAAAAGTGTTGGAATATCTAGCCAATTCCATGCGTGTTCAATAAGAAAAGGTCTGGAGAGGGTTTTCTTCAATGCCAGAAATATTGGTAGTTTATCAGATACTAATGAATAATTCGATGACAGAGCTCTGGGTTACATTACCTCAATGCAATACAAGAATTACATTCAAGAGGTTCGCAACTAGCTTACATTTCCCTGACTCCCGCATATATACACAACTGATATTAACAGGTGGCCTTTTGGTGTAACGTCACTTATCAGTCATTCTGCAGTCCTTTGGCTCTTGTACCCTCAGACATACTTCCTCTTTCTGCAACCCTTCTCTGCATACCAGAACTGAACAATTATGTGCATCTTTAATATATTTCACAACTTCTACAAACATCATGACAACTTGTGACATGTCTAGACTTATTCTTATTCTGCTTTTTCCACTTGTCAGCATGTTCCTTAAAAAAAGTATGCAGCACAGTAAAAAAGAGAAGTGTGTCTGGCCAATATTGGCCCGTTTCAACTGAGTGGTACGGTACGGTTTGGTTTGGTACGCTTTTATGGTCGTTTCCACGGTCAAAAGGCGTACCGAACCAATCTGTACCGTACCACTTTTTTCGGGACCCTTTCGAAAGGGTCCCAAACTGCAGAAAGGGTCCCAAAAGGTGGAGCTACACGCGCAGCTGAACGCTATTGGTTTACAGATGATTTGTCATTCGTAGACTCAACAAGCCAGAATGTAAACAAAGGACCCGCCATGTTTAAAATACACAGCGAGAGATTACAGCGGAATTATAAATGCATATGCAGCCATGGTCGATCCTGCAAACAAACCCTGTCGTCATGATAAACAGCCACAAAGCCATGGAGAAGAGCAGATTTACCCTGTGCCGCGTAGTTTTTAACGAGCCAGTCTGAAGCCCGATTGGTTTCGCTTTCTTTGCGTTCGCTGCGCGTCTCTATCTAAAATAACAAACTTCTTGAGCTGATGATAATAACATGCACTTGATTATTGACAAGCTTTGGAAACCCGATCCTGTGAGAAGCTGACAAACGAGAGTGACACATTCAGAAAGAAAAGGACAAACGCGAGAGTGGAGTGCGGGAAAAAAGGCCAAGCCAACGAGCAGGTTATTTCTTCAGCAAACGTGAACAAACTGCCTTGTTTTAATCTTTATTATCACCTTTTGGACTAATATGAAGTGGGAATGATGGAGTGACTCTCTAACAGAGGCTACATGTGCTGCTGAAGATTACAGACACAGATGAGAGGTTTACTCTGACTGTAGGCTATACTTTGTGTTGTTTTGAACCTAATTAATGACGAAATGTCTGCTGTGTGTAGTTCTTCTGTACTTGGTAACATATCGGAGACTGTAAGGGGCTGTATGTGTTCATATATGTTCATTTATTTATTTAATATAATTATAGACGTTACAGTAAGCTATTTCGCACCGTCATTGATCTGCAGTTATAATCAACTCCAGAAAAGTTATAGAAAAGTTAGTAATAAACATTTATACACAAGTATTTGTGTGTGTAAAGCGTCTGTTTTGTGAGAAATGCTTTTCATATGATATGCGAGCGACCTGTACAGCTTTATTGTTGACATTTTCTCGAGCGAAAATGATGTCGACTGAAACTTTGTCATACACCACGCCCACCAAAAGGGTACCCTTGGTAGTGGAAACGCAAGCCTGATAAAGGTGACCCATACCGACCTGATCCGTAACGAACTGTACCAGTCAGTGGAAACGAGCCATATGTGTTATAATACAATAGAAAAGATTGATAAATCTGTTGTCAGTCTAAACATGTTTCTAATAAATAAAAACACAAAAGTAATAAATAAATAAAATATATTCCTTTTTTTCTCCAACAAAAGCAATGAGTTTACTCATTACGCACTTATTACAGTGCACATAATGAGTGATGGCAAAAACAGACTGACCAAAGGATTAAAATAAAACAATGATTTGCTTAATTCCTCATCCTCTCTGGTTTATGTCATGTTGATCATTGTGGAAAGTCCCACAGTGTATCGCTTGAATACTAAACTAAAAATAAATATTATGCAAATCAGCCTCAAGATTGCTCAATTTAGCCTGGCATCATTGCTTCCACTTCTGCTTTCATGTGGCCCAGATACTTTCTGGGAAGAGGTAGCCTTGGGTAGTGATTCAGAACCAGTCTACCAGCCCGCAGCCTGCTGTTTAATAGCGGAATATAACAAAGACGCTGTCCGAGGGAATGCTTAGCATGCTATTTTCACTGCAGACTTCAAGCCAGACATCCACAGGGGAACTTTTCAGAGTTAGAGCCATTTTTGGAGGTTCCTGAATGAGTTTGTGCATCCGAAATTGAACATTCTGTCATCATTTCACTCACCTGTGTTGTTTCAAATCTGACTTTTCTTTCAGTAAAATACAAAAGAAGAACTTTTGGTCTTTATAATGGACAAAGGATGGTGCCATCAACTCCAAACTCATAGATTTGATACCAAAAGAAGGCATGAATTACGATGCAATATAAATAGTTTAGGACTAAAACATACATAAATATAAACAATGCAAAGTCCTGGGGTCCGTTCTTCGTACGTGGATTACTCAGTTAGCTGGATTTGGATATTGACAATTTGACACGATCCAGGATCGTTTCGTTCTTCAAAGCTGATCCAACAGTTCTGCTAGGTCAAACCTGATCGGGAGCAGGTTCAATTCATATAAACAGGATTAGATCGGCTCAGTTCGAGCAAAGATAATACAGAAAGTATGTTCTGAATTCTGATATTTTCTTACAGTAGTAGTTATACACTTGGGAAAATGGTACATATTTTTAACTATATATATAAAGTTATAGTCATTAATAAAATAAATTAAGTTATACATATTAATAAAACCTATGCAATCTGCACCCTCGAGATGAAAGTACAAAGACTGCCACCTGGTGGTGCAAAGAGAAAACTTATTGATATGAACTTTTTAGATCGCTTTAGTACAAATTGTGTATAATAGAAATGCAGAATATGTGACTTTTTTTTAAAGCAATAATACATTTATGCAGTCATAAACATGTGTTGATGGTTAATATGCCGGTGATTTGATGCTTCACAAAAGTTGCAGACGCCTTTACCAATATGAAAACGCTTTTGTAAACAACCAGTTATTCTTTACACCGATTAAAAAACGGCTACTATAATAAAGAAAATCTTTTCTAAATGTAGAACTAAATACACTGATTTGCATTGAAATACATGATGAATACTCTTGACACATGAAAGTGTAAAGCCTGCAGCTCATAACAAATGTGGAAGGTTATTGCGTGTCATATTTAACAAACCGTTTACTGCTAATTTGATGTAATTTTGCTCACATGAATAATTGAATATTAATCAGATGATGTCATTACGCTGCTGTGCCGTCAGCCAATCGTTGCATTGCTGATCATGATTTCGAGGATCGATAGATCTGTCCTTCACAACACACGCAGCGATCTCAGATCAGTTCATCCAGACGTTCTAATCTGATTCGCCAACTCGTTTGAAGAACCAAATTAGCGAGAGATCAGTTATCAAGATTAAAAGATCCAGTATCTGCCAAATAATCTTAGATCATTTAAGCGAGGTACGAAGAACGGACCCCTGGCTAGGTCAGTTGGTAATTCTGTGTGGAGTTTGCATTGCTCCATTTTCCCCACAGTCTGGGTTGCAGGTGGAAGGGCATGCGCTGCATAAAACGACCCCTGATTAATAAGGGACTAAGCCGAAGGACAATGAATGAATGAGTATAGTGATTTTCCTTTTTGGGTGATAATTTTAAGCCGTCAGGTCACTTGTATATAATGGAAGAAATGAAGTGCCATACAAAATAACATAAGATATTTTTTGTATTTGACCGCGCCATTGACCAACTAAAAGCTGCTCTAAAGTCCAGCGCAGAGCAGTTTAGTTATGCACCTATGTGGGTCCAAACGCTTACACATTGCTTGTGGTTAGCATTTTTAGCATGTGGTTAACATTTTTAGCGTATTTTTAGCATGTCAGAAGCATTTTAGCGCGTTTTAACATGTTTTTGCGTGTTTTGAACATGTTTTAGCATGTTGTCAGCATCTTTAGCATGTTTTTAGCATGTCAGTAGCATTTTAGCGCGTTTTAGCATGTTTTTGCGTGTTTTGAACATGTTTTAGCATGTCATCAGCATTTTTTGCGTGTTTTTAGCATGTGGTTAGCATTTTTAACGTGGTTTTAGCATGGGTTAGCATTTTTAGTGTGTATTTAGCATGTGGTTAGCTTTTTAACGTATTTTTAGCATGTCGTTAGCATTTGTTATGTGTTTTTAAGCATGTGATTAGCATTTTTGCGTATTTTTAGTGTGTTTTTAGCATGTCGTTAGCATTTTAAACATGTTTATAGCATGTTGTAAGCATTTTTAGCGTGTTTTAGCATGTTTTTAGCATGTCGTTAGCATCTTTAGCATGTACAAATTTTTGCACTTAATAAATTAAATTAAATTTGTAGGGTAATTAAAGTCTCCAGTGGAGTGTATTCAACACCGTTTCCTTATCCTCAAAAGTAAAGAGGCTTGTTTCGAGTCCCGGCTGGACCAGTTGGCATTTCTGTGTGGAGCTTGCATGTTCTCCCAATGTTGGCGTGGGTTTCCTTCAGATGTCCTTCAAGTCAAACACATGCGCAATAGGGGAATTGAAAAAACTAAATTGGCTGTAGTGTATGAGTGTGTCTATGTCAATGAGTGTTAAGTACTGGGTTGCGGCTGGAAGGGCATCCGCTGCGTTGGAATAGTTGGTGGTTCATTCTGCTGTGGAATGTGACTAAGCCGAAGGAAAATGAATGAATCTAATATTTAATCTATTACCGCAATCTCCATCAACAATCTCTGGGCGCATATCATGGTCTGCCGTACTTCATGACTGTTTTGAAGCAACAAATCATAGTTTTGAGTCCTGCAACTGTTGTTTAGCTTAAGATAACCCAAGCATTGAGTCATCTGTTTTAAAAGAGCCAGAATAACAGCTGTAGGGTGCCAGTGCTTCATAAATGTCAAAGCTTTATCCGAGAGCCATGTCGAGTTTTTCCTCTAATACACCCAAATTCAGCTCTACCTACTGGTAAAGCTCCTGGAACAGTTTTAGGAGACATGCATTCCTGGTTAAACGCTATCACACACCACAAATCTCCTTCCTGGATGCCGACCAGAAACTGCTGTGAAGTTTACACAGGGCGTGTAAAGCAAAGGGGATATGCAGAACTTGTGTTTTCAGACCTGCGCGAAACCGAAAGACTAAAAACAAGAAACTTAATAGCTTATTCTAATAGACTCAAAGGCAACCTATTATGCAAAAATCACTTTTATTATGGGTTTAAACACAGTTGTGTGGCAATGTGTGTGAATATAACCAGCCTCTAAAGATAACAATTAATCAATTCTATTTTTTCATAGTCACATTTTAATCGACATTCTCCTATTGTACGTGTCATTAGAGAGAAAAAGCCCCGCCCATTAGTGACCATGTCTTGCTCATTGGCATAAACCGCCCTGAGACATATGCAGCCATCCACCACTAGAGTTTTGAATCTGCTGCTATGCTGACACATAAGCATTAATAGCTCCTCCCTTTTCTGAAAAGAGCACAATCTCATGAATTTAAAGCGACAGTCAACAAAACAGCACAATTTGGATCAAAGCCTAAAGGGGCAGATTCATACAGTTATAAAACATTATTTATGTCATATTTGGTGCTGAAACACTCTAGGGACATCAGAGACTTAAATGACATCTTGTAAAAGATGCATAATAGGCCACCTTCACAAGTTAAATGTACAATAGTGGCTTACATACAGGGCTCTATTTAATGATCTAGGCGCAAAGTCTAAAGCGCATGGCGCAAAAAGCATTAAGAGCGTGCCTGAATCCACTTTTGCTATTTTAAGGATGGAAAAGGACGCTCTGAGCACTGGTCTAACAGGGCTGTGCTTATTCTCTTGATGAGTTCTGGGTGTGTTTTGAGCATAACGTGCATTAAACCAATCAGAGTCTGGTCTCAGCAGTCAGTTGCGTCGTGCCATTGCGCACTTGCTATTTACATGGCGGACTTTGTAAGTGGACAAGCTGAACGCTTCACTAGCAAGAAAACCTCTAAACAGAGCATCTGCAGCACAAGGATAAAGAACGAGCCTCCACCATTCGGCCTCTTTACTTTTACTCTTTACTTTACTCCTTTACCTTCATAGACATGAAAACAAAAGACATCCACTAGCCTACATATTTAATTTTGTTTGTTAAGCGCAAAGATTTGCTTCAAAACTATTTCTAAATTCAGTTCTAATCTCCAGCAAGCAAATAAATGAACAGTAATAACGAAGTGTGCTCAAAGATGTGTGTTATATCCAAACACGTGTCCTGTTCTTATGCCCCATATACTGATGCAGACGTCTTCAAAACCCCACAGCTAGACAAATTTAAACATGTGTTTATTAAAGCAAATATAAATCTGCATATAAAAAATCATACGGCTAATAATAATAAAATTATACTAATGCAGATTGTCATGAATAAACTGAAAAAAGCCCCCCGAGGTGAAGAAGGCATGGAGGCAGTGCTTTTTAGATTGATGTAGAAAATAATAATTTTGGTAACATCCATTAATCCTTTTTCATTTGTAAAGGTATTTGTGTTGTTCTGTACATCCTGTGTGTAGTAAGCAATGTGTAAACATCTAAGGCGCACAACTAACATGCTCTGCGCTGGATTTTAGAGCAGCTTTTAGTTGGTCAATGGCATGGTCTATTTCAGTTCCCCAAAATAGCATCACAAAAACTATGCGGTGGTCCCCAACCACCGGGCTGCGGACCGGTACCGGTCCGTGGAACAGTTGGTACCGGGCCACATAAGAAATCATAAAGTATTTCTGTAGAAAATATTCCCCGCGACTTGGTTTCTTCCACTCACCCCCGCCATCTCACGTGACATGGACTATGCCAAAATCCACCACGGAGCGGGAAGAACTCTCGCTAGAATATCGCGCAGTGGTGGTTGTTGATAGTTTAAAGTTATAAAACAGGTATTATAGAGTGCAAATCAGCAGATCATTTAAGGACTGTGCATATATGTGTGCGTGCATCGCTAAGTAAGTACCCGAAATCATTGCAATATGTATCTATATAGAGTTTCACATAATCATGCTCATTAGGGCTGTAACATGCCAATGCATACATTTTATTCGTCTATACGGTTGTATTATTGTTGATATGTTCGTCAGTTGAAATGTTTGGCACAGATGTTATGTATTTGATGCAAATAAACCGTGATTGAAACATAATCAGACCGTGATAGTGCAACTAGCGCATGCGCACTGAGTTGATCATGATTAACCTGGATGCACGAGCGCAGCAGCTGTGTTCACGTAAAATGTACCCCCCTCCTCCCCCAACCCGGCCCACACTGGTCCGTTGTAAAATTGACAACCGTTGACCGGTCCGCGGTGATAAAAAGGTTGGGGACCACTGCCTTAACACACCTCCTTTTCAGACCAGCACATCCATGAGTCCACAAAGTGGCGCAAATGAATTTACTATTTAAACCACAAGGTGCAAAATGTGAAAATTACAGTTGCGCTGGTCTGAAAATAGCAACAAATCACGCCAAACACGTCTTGCTTCTTATTGGGCCAAATGTATGATAAGACCCAGACACTGGAGTCAAGTTGTTTATGATTTAACTGGACAAATTTGATTCATATTTCTGTAGACACTTTTAAAAAACATGATGCTTTTGTTTTTACTCTACACTACAATTAGCATCTTTGTTTTAACAGGAGAGCCCAATGAAGCTCAGTTGTCCAAAATATTGCTAATTTAAATATTGTGTGATGATGCAATCTTGAATATAATGTGGAAAGTTTTCGCAGTTGGTTAATGCCTGTACTTGATTGGTCAGTTAGACCCACGCTTATATTTAAATACTCTTTTACAAAACCCCGCCTTCCAAAGTCATGTTAGCCAATCCAGTGCTTGCAAGCATGAATGAGTGATATGATTGACGTGATTCTGTAATTTAATGTATATTGTAGTGTTTTCACTTTCTGAACACATCAGCAAGAAGGTTGCAGGTTCGAGTCTTGGCTGGGTCAGTTGGCGTTTTTGTGTGGAGTTTGCATGTTCTCCCCCTGTTGGTGTGGGTTTCCTCCGGGTGCTCCGGTTTCCCCCACAGTACCAACTAAAATTGACCGTGGTGTATGAGTGTGAGAGTGTATGGGTGTTTCCCAGTACTGGGTTGTGGCAGGAAGCCAAAAGTCAGATTTGAAACAGATTTGGATGCACAAACTCTAAAAATGGCGCTAACTCAGAAAAGTCTCAAGATCTGACTATTCAGACAGCAAAGCATAAGACAGAAAGAGCTTTTCAGTGCTGTCTAAAGTCATTACCTGTCGAAACTACTGATCAAAAGCCTAATCCAACTGTTTTATTTTGTAGGATGCTTCAATGTTACATTAATTGCATTTATGTATGTTTTTAATCCAAAATGACTCATACTGCATCAAAAACATTTTAGTTCAGGCATACTTTGGGTATCAAAACTATAAATGTAAAGTTGATAGCACCATCCCTTGCCCATTATATGCTGAAAAGTTCTATTTAAAACAACACAGGTTGAGTAAATGAGGATCAATATTATTTTTTTTAGTATTCAAACTCATTCAGGAACCTCTAAAAATGGCGCTAACTCAGAAAAGACTCAAGATCTGACTATTCAGAAAGCAAACCATAACACAGAAAGAGCTGTCGAAAGCCATTACCTGTCGAAACCTCTGATTAAAAGGAGTTTGCTGTTGAATGCTAATGATTATGTTTGAAGAGGTCCAGCAAACGTGACTGTGGGATTAGGTTTGTGTGCAGTCAGCATTACAGTTCCTCCCTTTCCTCCTGCTCTGTAATGTTTGAGACATGGTAAGGATATTATGGTGACGTTTCCCTGACACTGCTCTTTTAACTGCTCCTTTGGGTCTTCAAACATCTTCTTGAGCTGTTTAACAGAGCTCCACTGTGTTTATAAACAGCCTTAAAGGGACAGCGCACCAAAACCGGTTTAAGTTTCTTCTTCTGTTAAACACGAATGAAGATATTTTGAAAAATGTCAGATATCGGTAACCATTGACTTCCGTAGGATTTGTTTTTTTCTATGGATGTCAATAGTTATAGGTTTTTTTAGCTTTCTTTAAAATTTCTGCTTTAGTATTCAGCAGAAGAAAGAAACTCATAAAGGCTAATAACCACTTGAGGGCGAGTAAATATAGTAAGTAAATATTCATTTTTAGGTGAACCATTCATTGAAAGGGATAGTTCAGTTAAAAATCAAGATTTTGTGATTCTTTACTTTTCCTTGACTTCCCTTGACTAAATAAAAAAACAACTAAACAAAATAAAAGATAAAAGCAAAACAAAACAAAAAACACAAAATAAATAAAAAACAAAAACCTAAAAAAACAACATCTAAAGAAAACTACATAAAGCAAAGCAAAACATAACAGAAAAAATAAATCAAAGAAAAACAAACAAAAAAATTAAAAACAGAAAAGAAATAATCAAAAACAAACAAAACGAAACAAACACAAAACACAAAACAAAAAATAAAATAATCAAAAACAAAAAATATCACAAAACAAAAAAACTAAACAAAACACAAAATAATCAAAAACAAAACAAAATAATAAAAAACAAAACAAAAGAATCAAAAACAAAACAAAACAAAATAATCAAAAACAAAACAAAAAAAACAAAATAATCAAAATAGTAAAAAAAACAAAATAATCAAAAACAAAACAAAACAAAATAATCAAAAACAAAACAAAAAAAGAACAAATATAATCAAAAACAAAACAACAAAATAATCAAAAACAAAACAAAAAAAACAAAATAATCAAAATAGTCAAAAAAATAATAATCAAAAACAAAACAATACAAAATAATCAAAAACAAAACAAAAAAAACAAAATAATCAAAATAGTCAAAAAAATAATAATCAAAAACAAAACAATACAAAATAATCAAAAACAAAACAAAAAAAGAACAAATATAATCAAAAACAAAACAACAAAATAATCAAAAACAAAACAAAAAAACAAAACAAAATAATCAAAAACAAAACAAAATAATCAAAAACAAAACAAAAGTAAAACAAAACTGATGAACACAAAAGAAGATATTTAAAAGAATGTTGTAAACAGGTAACCACTGACGTAAATAATGTGTAGTAAATGATTACAGAATTGTCATTTTTGACTATTCCTATTCTCATAACTATTCCTTTAAAAGGATAGTTCACTTAAAAATGATGATGTAGTCATTAACAAAAAATCTGTTTTTTTCTGCGTTTTATGTTTTGCTCTCTGAATAGTCAGACTTTGAGACGCAGATGAGACCTGCAAGAGGGACACACTTTTTTAATTATGGCTCCTCCAGTGAGTCTTCCTGGCTCTTGTTGCATCAAACCCACAATGACTTTCACATGTCCTAACATATGCGCCATTATCCACGTATATGAACGCTTTTGTAACTGTAGTAAACACCACTTTTGAGGGTCATTTGGAAAGATGACGTCCCTTTTTCTGCGGATGGCTCGTAACTCATTTTGGCTGTGGATTGAGATCTTCTTTGAAATCTTGCTGGAGGATATTTTTGGGCTTTATATGGTTTACTATAACCGTTATACAGTATATAAATCAAAGACGGGCACCGCAACATATTTCATCAAGGATCTCGCTCTGTTGATTGGGCTCATCTTCAGAGTTGATTTGTTAATTCAAAATCATAGTAGGGCGACACGGTGGCTCAGTGGTTAGCACTGTCACCTCACAACAAGAAGGTCACTGGTTCAAGCCTCGGCTGGGTCAGTTGGCATTTCTGTGTAGAGTTTGCATGTTCTCCCTGTGTTGGCATGGGTATCCTCCTTAAAAAGTTTAAAAAAAGTGAATTTTATTGACATTTGTAATAGTTTAAAGCTGAGATGCCCAAACTAGGCCCGGGGGGCCAAAGTTGGCCCATCATAACCTTTGATTTGGCCTGCTGTCTCATCTAAGAAGAGAGAGAGTATTTTGGGAAGGGTTGGGGTTAATACCTGTTATAAACATTGTCATTTCTAATTTAACGTAACCTTCATTCATTCATTCATTCATTTTCTTTTGGGCTTAGTCCCTTTATTAATCTGGGGTCGCCACGGCGGAATGAACCACCAACTTATCCAGCATACTGTGTGTTTTTTACGCAGCGGATGCCCTTCCAGCTGCAACCCATCACTAGGAAACCCTTATACACTCTTGCACACACATGCAAGAACGCAGGCAGAACATGCAAACTCCACACAGAAACGCCCAGGCCCGTGCAGAGACTGTCCAAAGGGCATGTGCAGGATCATTTTTTTGAAAAAAAAAAAAAATGGGGGGGCGGGGGGGGGGGAGGGAAAGAGATTCGTTATTGTTGTCGTCGTCGTGCGCGTACTGAAGGGCGGTGTTGTTGCGCGCTTACTTAAGGGTGGTGTTGTCGCAAGCTTACTTAAGGGTGGTGTTGTCGCGCGCGTACTATAAAGCGGGGGGGTGCAGCGCGCGTACTGTAAAGCGGGGGGGTGCAGCGCGCGTACTCAAGATCGGTGTTGTCGCGCGCCTACTATAGGGCGGTAAGGGGGAGGGGGGGTGTCGCGGGGGCACTTTTGATCATTTTGGAAGGGCACTTTCTATCCAAGACAAAAAAGTCTATGTGTGCACGTGCCTGGAAACGCCAACTGACCCAGCCGAGGCTTGAACCAGCAACCTTCTTCCTGTGAGGTGACAGCACTAACTACTGCGCCTACTTTTTTAAATGAACATACTGTTGCTCAACATATAGACCACAATTCAAAAGTCCCCACTCCTCAGTGAGCAAACAGCGCAAAGCCAGCTTGGCTAGTGTATTCAGCTTTAAACTCCATTGTGTTATACATGAATTTATAAAATGTAAAATAATATATGATGCATCAGTTAATGTCAGGGGTGGACAGGGAGAGCATTTTCAACCGGGAAAGGGTATTGAAGGAGGGGTATAGACGGCAGGCTAGAATCACGGTGGCAGGCCAGATAGACCGTCAGGCCACCGGAAAATCCCCATGGCAAGTCCGCCCCTGGTTAGTATGATTAAATTAATGTTTTCTATTTATTTTGAAATAAATGAGGAAATTATTCATGGCAACTTTGTAATACATTGTTGGATATATACAGTTGAAGTCAGAATTATTAGCCCGCCTTTGATTTATTTGTATTTTTTTTAATATTTCCCAAATGATGTTTAACAGAGCAATGAAATTTTCACAGTATGTCTGATAATATTTTTTCTTCTGGAGAAAGTCTTATTTGTTGTATTCCGGCTAGAATAAAAGCAGTTTTTAATTTTTTAAAAGCCATTTTAGGGACAAAATTATTAGCCCCTTTAAGCTATTTTTTCCCCGATAGCCTACAGAACAAACCATCATTATACAATAACTTGCCTAATTACCCTAACCTGCCTAGTTCACCTAATTAACCTAGTTACGCCTTTAAATGTCACTTTAAGCTGTATAGATGTGTCTTGAATATCTAGTCAAATATTATTTACTGTCATCATAACAAAGTTAAAATAAATCAGTTATTAAAAAATGAGTTATTAACACTATTATGATAAGAAACGTGCTGAAATCTGCTCTCCATTAAACCGAAATTGAAAAAAAAATAAAAAGGGGCGCTAATAATTCTGACTTCAACTGTATCTTCGGCCCACTGCACTCAATCAAGTTTGGTTTTTGGCCCTTTATAAGAAACAGTTTGGGCAGCCCTGGTTTAAAGTGCTATATTGTCTGGGTTGGTGTTGTAAATTAAGCTACAAAAACCTTGTAATAATCTGCCAGTACATTCTCTGTTATTATACAGGCTTATTCCTCTATATATGCTATCCATCATATTATTTCAAACCACTAAAATGTCACTAAAAGTCACTTTGTTAAACTGTAGAGTTGAATTTTTAACATCAAACGCTGACAGAGCAGAGATCAACATCCCATAATGCAATTCACAACAGTAAATACACCTCAAAAGCACTTGATAATGTGGAAACTGTTCATTAACAGGTATTTTTACAGTGTATGCATGCAAACCAAGCCTCCTTATCTTGTGTCTTCTTTCCCTACATAAAGCAAAAAAAAAAAAAAAAATCTAAATCTTGCATTTCAGGCTTTATATGGTTTAGTATAACCATTAAAATTAGATCAAAGAGGGGCACCGCAACATATTTCATGAAGGATCTCGCTTGAGAATAGACCGCTTCCTCTGCTAACGCTGTTTGCACAGGTGAGAAAACTGCAAGCTAGGCACCGATCCCATGATTGCTGTTACCTCAAGAAAGTCGGGCTTCCAACACAAACACCGTCCAATTGTGATGTTGAGAAATCTGAAGTGGAGAGCCGTGGCGAGCCCTTAGCATGACCCGCGCACTCCTGCTTTTTGGGGTTTTGCAGTTTGAGAGTGTGCTGGCTGTGCGCTGGCCTGTCTTTTGTTGACTGTGTTATAAAAACATCGTCCTCCCACGCCGCTCCAGAGAAGAGGTTTTGAGGAACATTCATCAGCCTCCTTCAGGATAACACAAAGTCATTAGCTTAGCATTTCTGTAGAAAAACGCTAACTTTAACAACATGGATGGATTACACGGTACACTTTACACTGACTGTACAGTAGTCATGCAGTATGTTACTGCATTTTAAAGTTGCATTGTGAATATTACTGTATATTTTACAGTAAAGATATACATACAATTCTGTAAATACATACACAGCGATATTAATGCTGCTGTAAATGTAAATACAGTATTTTGCTGTAATTGATTTACAGTGGTGAACTGCTGCCAGTAAGTTACTGTAGATTGTGCAGGAAACTGTTAACAGTGTGTTGACGATTTATTGTAAATAACACAGTAATTAGCTGTAATTTGAACTGTATTGTACTGTAGTAAATTTATGCAGTAGGTTACTGTATATTAATTTAGTTGCATTGTGAAAATTACTGTATATTTTACAGCAAAGACATACAATTCTGTAAATACATATACAGCAATATAAACTGTGCTGTAAATTAGGCAGTAATACGGTAATATGGGATACCGCGGGATCTAAAAATAGCAACGGTGTCAGTTTCAATACCGTTAAACCGTCATAAAAAACATGCACTTAAAAAGGAGACAAGTATTAAATATTGAATATTATTTATTTAATGCCTAAAATGCGTATAGGTGATTATCATCACACGACAGTGTGGAGGAGAGAGAGAGAGAGGTGAGGTAAGATGGCGAGTCGCGCACCAAGTGACCTGCAGCTTGACAGTATTTCCTGTTTCGAAAGAACGAGAAGGGAGACGTGGTAAATACGAACTAGAGGTCTGCATTCCCGCTGCTGTACCGTGGGAGCCGACCAGATTTCTTGCGGTGCGGGAATAAATTTCCGAATAAAGCGCGGGAGCGGTCGGTAACTCTGGGGTAATATAAACGGGAGCAGGCGCGCGGTCTAACAATATCGCTACCGAGCGAGCGAGCATGCGCGCAACTGCATGGATGCTGTTTATGTGTGTGTGTATATGTGTGAATGAGAGAGAGCGTAATGCTGTGTGTTGCTTGGTGCTCTATATGTATGTGTGTGTGTGTGAATGAGAGAGAGAGAGAGAGAGAGAGAGAGCGTGATGCTGTGTGTTGCATGGTGCTCTATATGTATGTGTGTGTGTGAATAAGAGAGAGAGAGAGAGAGAGAGAGAGAGAGAGTGTGATGCTGTGTGTTGCTTGGTGTTCTATATGTATGTGTGTGTGTGTGAATAAGAGAGCGAGAGAGAGAGAGAGATAGAGAGAGAGAGAGCGTGATGCTGTGTGTTGCTTGGTGCTGTGTGTGTGTGTGTTGCGCAGTAGGTAGTGCTGTCCTCTCACAGCAAGAAGGTCGCTTGTTCGAGCCTCGGCTGAGTCAGTTGGCGTTTCTGTGTGGAGTTTGCATGTTCTCCCTTTATTCGCGTAGGTTTCCTCTGGGTGCTCCGGTGTCCTCACAGTCTAAAGACAAGCGGTACAGGTGAATTGGGTAGGATAAATTGTCTGTAGTGTATGAGTGTGAATGAAGGTATATGGATGTTTCCCAGAGATGGGTTGCAGCTGGAAGGGCATCCGCTGAGAAAAACATATGCTGGATAAGTTGGCGGTTCATTCCGCTGTGGCGACCGCAGATTAATAAAGGGATTAAGCCGAATGTTTAAGCTTTTGAATTGCATTATGGGATCTTGATCTTCCTTCCAGCAACTTTTACCCTGAAAAGTTAAAAAAGTGACTTTTATGAACATTATTAATAGTTTAAAGGGATGTATTGTCTGGGTTGGTTTTGTATATTACACTACAAAAACCTTGTAATAATCTGCCAGTAAATTTTCAGTTATTATACACTTATACATTATATATTATAAGACTTATTCCTCTAAATATTTTATCCATTTTATTATTTCAAACTACTAAAACTTCAATAAAAGTCACTTTGTTAAACTGTAGAGTTGAATTTTCAACATCAAAAGTGGACAGAGCAGAGATCAACATCCATGCAAACTGTAAATAAACAGAAAACACATGTTGATAACTCAATACGGAAACTAATAACTAACAAAAAATGTTTTACAGTGCACAATGTAAGTGATTAGCATATGATGCCACAATGCCATTTTTTAAACACAAATCAATTAAATCTCACCAAAAAAAAATCCCCTTGTCAAACATACACATGAGTAAATGTGTTACATCAGCCTGAGGAATATAAAGTTGACACAGCACAGAGCCTGTGCTTTCTGCGGCATGTTTCATTAATTAAGTCAAAGTGGCCCAAGCGCAGATCAGTCGACCTTTGTAACTCATTTCCCATTTGTCACGCAGCACTAATGAATTAGCACAGGTTGCCTCATGTGGACTGAGGAGGAAATGAGCAGCTGTCATAGAGTTTATAGCGGGACCTCAGGGGGAAGAACAGAAGGACACACAATTAGGTGGATCTGCCTATAAACTGCTTTCCGGGAATAAGTTAAAAAGCAAGGGCGGCATTGTGCCTCAGTGGTTAGCACTACCACCTCACAGCAAGAAGGTCGCTGCTTTGAGTCCCGGCTTGGCCAGTTGGCATTTCTGTGTGGAGTTTGCATGTTCTCCCCATGCTGGTGTGGGTTTCCTTTGGGTGCTCCGGTTTCCCCCACAGTCCAAACGCACTAGGGGAACTGATGAACTAAACTGGCCGTAGTGTATGTGTGTGAATGAGTGTGTATGGGTGTTTCCCAGTACTAGATAGAAGAGCATCCGCTTTGTAAAACATATGCTGGAATATGTGGCAGTTCATTCCGCTGGGGCGACCCCTGATAAATAATGGACTAAGCTGAAGGGAAAAGCATTTGTCAATTAAAGGGCTAGTTCACCCAAAAAAGTCTGTTGAACACAGAAGATACATGTTACATGCTTGAAACATGTTAGAAACCTGTAACCACTGACTTCCACAGTAGCAAAAACAAATACTATGGAAGTCAATGGTCACGCTTTCTTCAAAATATCTTCTTTTTTGTGTTTAAGGGCAGCGAATGATAAAAGCATGACTGAATTTTAAGTTTTGGGTGAACTATTCTTTTAAGGCACAACATGTAAGATGTTTTTATTAAAATATACAAAACCACTCTGGGCTCGAAATAAACCTTTTTGCTTGGTAGCTCCTAACTTTAAAAATGTAGGCTCATCAGCCAATATTTAGTCGCACCCACCAATTATAAGCACCGTTACTAAAAGTTTTATACAAGAAACATATTTTTTGAATTTGAAATCAACAGTAATCAAACTGACAAGCAAAATATATATATAAGCAAGCGTGAGGAAAAAATGTCTCAACGAAATCCCGTTACCACAAAGAAAATACATTTTTATAACATAATTGAGTGACCAAAAGATAAACGGAGCGCTCACCAGCCCTGCACGCACTGCTTGACATGAATGAATCTGTTAACGATATAACTGTGCTGTTCTCACAGGTGCTGTCTGATATTGCACTGATGCTTTTGACATATACTGTGCCTTATTATATGCATACGTCATGTTAATAGCCATACCGGCCTTTTTAGGAGTAGCGATATTAGTTTACTCGGCGCAAAGCCCGTTTGCGATGGTGTACGTGGTGTTACATTTGACGTATAGCTGCCACTTGCATGGCGGACAGCATCTGGCGATTATATGAAGGATTAAACAGAAGCTCTCGTGCTAGATGTGGCAAACTGTTACCTGAAAAATCCATCTCACAGACTTTTCATAGCGGACTTGAAGCCAACGGAAGTCTTTTATCCACTCTTCTAAAAGTGTAGCTGGTGTATTAACATTCAGCAATGTTATATATTTTGCAGACACACACACAATCTGTCACACCTGCTGCAGTGCCCTCTGGTGGTTTTCAAGGGCACCAGTTTTTGTTTTGGTTTTTGTATCCTAGTCATGTGATCACTCCTTGTTTCCAGCTGTCCCTCATTGTCACTTTGTTTAGTATCATTACAATGTTTTTGGATTCCTGTTTAGTTTGTGTTTGATTCACTTTTGTGCTTCATTTTTTGCACTTTACGTTTTCTTCGATTTTGGTACCTTGCCTGTCCCTTTGTCATTTTTATTTTTTTTGGATCTTTATTGTTTGACAATAAATGTGTTTTGCTGCACTTGGATTTTTCCCTTGTTTTTGTGACATCCAGTCGTGACACACTCACTTTTTGGTTTGATTTTATAGAAAACAGGGAAACAGCAGCAGCTCATCCATCAGCTTGTTTTTTGTCTTGTTTCTTGTCCAAATGTTTAAACATGCTTTAATCAAGAAGCATTTCCTGGAAAAGAAGTAGAAAAATATATATATTTTCAGAAATAATCAGTCAAAATTAAGTGACTTTTACCTTAAAACACTGCCAGATAATTTAGCTTGTTAAGGAAATCGCTTAATTTTGACTGATAGTTCTGAAAATAAAACTATATTTTTTACTTGTCAAGAAAATGCTTCTTTATTTAAGAATTTTTAGACATTTGAACTAGAAACAGGACTATTTTTCTAAAAATGAAAACTACGCTTTTGTTTGTTGTGAACACACGCCCTCTAGTGGCGAAAATTCCAAACTGTGCCCTTAATTTGAAGAAATATTATTTGTAGTAGTCTGATGCATGTATTAAAGGGTTAGTTCTCCTACAAAATTACTCTCCCTCATGTCCATCCAATCCCCTGAAAGCTTCGATGTTCTTCAGACCACAGATTAACATATTTTAGATGAAATCCAAAAGCTCTCTGACCCTCTATGGCCAACAACGAGACGTTCAAAACCTGTTAAAACATTCCTTGTTACTTTAAGGATAAAACTGTAATCAAACAAAAATAAGAATATAAACATAATGTTTTATGCAAGCAAGCATGATTTAGCTTGTAGTAAATGCGCATCCAGATCTGAAATAGAAAACATGGATGAACAGTGAAGTCGTTTTTAACAGTTGTTTGCTGTGGCATTTTTAGGGTTAGGGTTACAGGGCTCGCAAAATGTGGTAGCCCAAAGTCCTTGGAATATTGTTTTTGTCAGCCGGACTACTAAATTCTATCTACATCTGCCAGGAAAAAACAATAGCCCCAGTACTTCAGGCAACCAGATTTTGCTACTTTAGGGTTACTTAGGTTTTTTTTGTCTGTTTTTTGGAGCCTCATATAATTACAGTTGAATGAACCACTGAAGTCACAGGATATGTTTTGACAATACTCTTTTCGGGATCCTTGCTGTCTCTGGAGGATGAGGGAGCTCTCAGATTTCATCTAAAACATCTTGACTTGCGTTCTTAAGATAAACGGAGGATGATTAATACAATTTTGGTGTGAACTAACCCTTAAAGTGCAAGCAGGAGCATTTAGATGACTTTTCATCTCTTTTTCCTCAGGTCAGGAAGTGTCAAACATCACTGGCAAGAAATCTACTCGTTTGTTGAACTTTTGGAACAGAAATTCATCAGGTACTGAACAGAAATGCATTGAATGGCAGTGTTGAGTGCACGGCATGTTCTTGTTGATGTTCTCCAATTGTGATGGATTTCTGCTGTTTATGGGATGATGAAGTTTTGTTTACTTGAAAACCCTTTTCCCATCACAGCCCGATGCTGCGAATGTCCTTCATCGTGTTCTCGACCAGAGGAAACACGATCATGAGACTCACAGAAAACAGGTGCTGAGCAACTCCATGCTTTTGAGAACTTTAAAATCAACAGCTTATCTATTTATTTTGGATTGTTTTCGTTCTTTTAAAAGGGAGACCATAAGAAAAGGCCTTAACGTTCTGCGGCGTGAGATTCCTGGCGGAGATACGTTTATGCATCTTGGTCTAGAAAAGGTCAAATGTTCAAATCAAAGCTTCTGCTTATGTTGTATGTATTTTGTTTCATTTTAGTAATGTCATCTCGTTTTCATTCACAGGCAAATGAGCAAATATACCAGGAGAACTATGGTAGGTTTCAGTTATTACAATTGTTATAGTTGATGGGTTTTAGGGTCACGGTCCTACATACAGTTGAAACCAGAAGTTTGTATACACTCAAAAAAAGGAACATAACCATTTTTTTTAAATGTCTGATGGTAAATCACACTAAACGTTTACTATTTAAGGATTACCTAAATGATTCACACAACCCAGGCTCATTGTGGAAATGTAGCCCAGCGGACGTTTCTGGAGGCTGCGAAATACGTGCCGGGAGGTACGTATTTGTGCAGTTTTTGTTTTTGCGAATCACCAAGAGGCCGCTGGGTCGCGCTTTTTCGTGTCTCAAACGTCTCTCGGGAGCGCGCGCCGTTCGCGCCCGCACTGTTTTCGCGCCAAAAGCCACCGGAGGCCGCTGTCGAGCAACCGTCTGTCCGACTGACGAACTTAATGACTGAACGATCGATCGGGCGGCCGGCCAATCGGCCGACCCAACCACCCTCCTCCTCCATCCCTAAACCCAAGCGACGATTTACAAAAGCCGTACAGAAATTTAAAAAAAAAGCAAAAGCCCTCGTCCGATTTTGATGCCGTTTTCGGGTTTCACCATTCTCGCCCCGTAACGAACTTGTTCGTTTTTATTTTTTGAATTCTGTTTTTCATCTCACCTGATTTCTAGAACCGCTCTTCCCTGGACTCGAACCCAGTCGTCGCCGCAGCCGGCTCCTCCTCCTCCAGGCCTCCGCTCCACCGACGTAACACTGCGAGCTAAGCGGACAAACTGGTTTCGGCGGGAAGCCCTCCACACGGAGGTGAGCCGTCACAGCCGGCAAACAAGCGCGAAGAAGAGGAGCGGCGTCACACCCCGTAGCATTCGCACGAAAAAAACAAATGCGAGCATACGTACCTCCGGTCACGTAAATCGCGCTCTCCAGAAACGTCCGCGGGGCTACGTTTTCAGAATGAGCTTGGGTTGGATTTACATTTCCTAAATGCCAGAATAATGAAGTAATTTTTTTATTAATTTCTAGACAGTCAAAAGTTTACGTATATTTCCTTGGTAAACTCCACACAGAAAGGCCAACTGACCCAGCCAAGGCTCGAACCAGCGACCTTCTTGCTGTGAGGCGACATTGCTACCCACTGCGCCACCACGCCACACAAGCAAACATTGTTTTTCTTATTAAGTCCTTGTAGGGTGGAGTTTAAGTAAAGTGTGTGGTGCATATAGAGAGAAGAGTGTTTCTACAGGTGGTTTGTCAAGCCCTCTCACCTACGTGGGGCACGCTTAAAATGATATTATCATTGCGACCTTAAATCTATTGTGATTTTCTGTGACATTTTGCAATTTTTCTTCTTCGCATTGTGGAAATCATTAGCAACATCTGTTTTAAGTAAACAGAAATGATGCCGCTGTCTTTAATTTACTAACTTACTGCACACCGAGGGTGACTCAGCTGACTAGACAGATCAACAACATTATCTAGTGGTCTGCAAAGAATTCGATTTTACTATTCAGCCAATCAGTATAATAAAATATTAGCGATATATCGATATGGGGCGGTTTATTCCACTGTGACGACACCTGATGAATAGGGGACTAAGCCAAAGGAAAATGAATGACTGACTGAATGAATATCGATCTGTGTATCAGTGCTATGTAAAATATTGTGATGCTATGCTATATCAATATTTCCCCCGAGCCCTACAAGCTATGTTTCTGTCCAAAAAAATGTATTTAAAGCTTTTCTCTCTACTTTGTAGGAACTGCGAGTGTCATAATAGCATTGACAGACGGTGAGCTTCAAGAACATCAGCTGATAGCAGCTCAACAAGAGGTAAAAAAAAGTAGTTTTTAAATATATATATATATATAGTCACTTACGGTTTTTAATTGCACTTGTTTGATTTCTAACCAGGCGGCACGAGCTCGGACACTGGGTGCAATCGTGTATTGTGTTGGAGTGAAGGACTTCAACGAAACACAGGTGATAATGACCATGATGAGCATTATTAAACTAGTCTCGAAACATCAGTAGGTACTATGGATGCACTAATGTATCAGTGATTAGTTTATTTTAGAGCTATCAGCAATAATATGAAAAAAGACGATACTGATTGTGTATTAATTACAAAAAGGAAATGCGCTGCACATCTTATGAATACGCCAATGATTGTAATAATCATTCAATACAAAAAATGGATTAGGGCTTGCAAAAAAAAGAGAGATCATATAATATCTACAAAATATCAGATGTGTGTCAGAGAAAGCAGAACCAGTTGGACAAAACCATTTGGGATGAAATGTTTTGGACAATAAAACACACCCAACTGCACTCTGTTAACGAGATGGTATTTTTGGGAGGAAGCAAAAGGTATCATTGACATAGAGGGCTCTATTTTGACGGTCTATGCGCAGTAAGCAAAACGCAGGGCGCAAACGCTTTCAGGGCGTGTCAGAAGGCATTTTTGCTAATTTACGGACAGGAAAATCCACTTTGCGCCGTGGCGCATGGTCTAAAAGGGTTGAGTTTATTTTCTTAATGAGTTATAGGTGTGTTTTGAGAATAAACCAATTAGAGTCTCATCTCCCATTCCCTTTAAGAGCCAGCTGCGTCACGCCAAGAGCGTATTCACTATTTACATGATCTAAAGTAAGTCTAAGTGGAAAAAAATGAGCATTTCACAAGCAAACAGTTCACAGTTTATTAACAGAAAACTGTTGAACAGAGCATCTACTGCGTGAGAATGAGAGATAATGGATCACTTTCACTTAAGCTCTTGGATAGGGAAACCTTTACACACAGACATCAATTAGCCTATAAATAAATACTTTTGTTTGTTAAGTGCAAATATTCGTTTCAAAACTATTTCTAAATTCAGTTCTAATTTTCAGCAAACAAATAAATGAACAATAATAACAAAATGTGCTCAAAAACCTGAGTTATATCCTAAAACACATGCTGTGCCCCATATGGTCTAAAACCTGACAGGTGGGCAAATCTAAGCTTGTTTTTAATAAAAGAAATATAAATATGGATATAAAAAATAATACTGCTATTAATAATAACATTATACAAAAGCAAATTGTTATGAATGAACTGAAAAAGCCTCCCGAGATGAAGAAGACATAAAAGCAGTGATTTTCATATTTATGTTGGCTAGAAAATAATATGTTTTGTAATATTTTAATCCTTTATATTTATATTCTATATCTATTCTTATTATATCCTATATATATCCTTAATATTTAATTTTTTTCATATGTAAAGATATTTGCCTATTGCTCTCTTGTGCGTATTAAGCAGTGTGTAAGCGAGGCGCAACTCTGCGCTGGAGTTTAGACCGGGTTAGTTTTGGTCTAATGAAAAATCTAATATAGTTTCTTAAAATAGCAACGCGCCAGCGGTCCACCTCAGAACGCCTTTATTTTTAGACCAGAACGCCTATGGGCGCACAAATGAGCGCTAATGCATTTGCTATTTAAACAGCGTAGCACAACGCCTCAAAACGACTCATGCGCCAAGCTAAAACTAGCAAAAGACTATTGCGCCGCATCTTGCGCCGGGTATATGATAGGGCCCAGAGAAACAGCGCTGGCTTTTTTGATTAAGTTTAATTATAAATATGTTCTATTAAATGTTAAATAAAAATTACTAAAATACTGAATAGCAAAAAATCACCTTTGAAGATGTCGCATTGTAATGAATGCTGCAGTTGGGTGTTAAATTCGTCCAATTACCCTATGCAGTTGACCAGTGTCATAATTGTTATTGGTCAAAATTGGTGCATCCCTAACATGTACTTTAACCAAATATGCACTTATCAATGCAAACCATCCACTATGAGGTGAAATCTCATCAAAATAAACCAATGGAAGCGGCGATGAGCTGTAAATAAACATTATCCTGTCCTCTTCCAGCTGGCGACTATAGCAGACACCAGTAAACACGTGTTTCCAGTTTTGGGAGGATTCCAGGCTCTGAGAGGAATGATCGACTCGGTAAATATATAAACGTCTTTTCATCTAGTCTATCTGCATGCTCTATTATCATATAAATATAATATCCACTTCAATAGAGTGCACATATTTAATGATATATAAACCAGCTATCTGGAAGATTGATTGAGAAATAAAATGCATGCTCATTACTTAAAGCTAGTATGTTTGTACATAAGAACACAGTTGTAGTATGTTTTATTTTTTAATGTTAAAACATAATTATAAAATGAAATGTCTGTGTTATGAAAATGACAATATGTCGCAGTAAAACTTTTGAGGTGAATCAGTTCAAGCATGGTGTAATTATAAGAAAATAAATTGTTATTATAAATAAACAAAAACGTATGTCATTATTTGTTCACTATTTGTTGTTCATAACTAAAGGACATGACATTAATGCAGAAATGGCTCACTTTAGCTTTAATATTAATTCATTAAATTGATAATGATTAAAAAAGCTTGAATTTGCATGAGAAAAATAATGTATACAGCTAACAGCAAAATTCAAATTTTAATTATAATTTTAATTATATATATAATGATGGGACGTGAAATTAATAATGCAGAAATTACACACTTTGGCTTGAACAATAATTAATTAAATTGATAATAATAATAAATCATATATATAATAAATAATAATAATAATAAATAATAATATAGTTTACAAAATATAATTTCTTAATTATTTATTATATAATTAATGTATATAATTATTTTTCAAATATTTCTTTAATTATCATTTTTATTATATAATATTAAAATATTAAATAATGGGACATGAAATTAATAATGCAGAAATTACACACTTTGGCTTGAATAAAAATTAATTAAATTGATAAATAACAAAATAATATATATAATAAATAAATAATAATAATAAAGTTTGCAAAATATATTTACTTAATTATTTATTATATAATTAATGTATATAATTATTTTTAAAATATTTCTCGAGATGTTTAAAAGCAAAACAAATTATTTATATATATATTTTTTAATTATGATATATTTTATATATATATATTATAATTTGGTTGGAATAAAAAATATATAAAACTGCCAATATTCATGGTAAATATTATTAGAAATAAATAAATAAATAAATAAATAACCAGTAAAACATTATGTACTGTCATCATGGCAAAGACAAAAGAAATTAGTTAGTTAAAAATGTATTAATAAAAAACTCTTGTTTATATGTGTGTTTTCTCTTTTCTCTCAATTAACATTTCCTGTTTTAGATCATTAAGAAATCCTGCATCGAGATTTTGGCAGCGGAGCCATCCAGCGTATGTGCAGGAGGTATGGAAAATAATGACATGCTTGCTTTTATTTATTATCAGCTACACTATTAACTTGAAGTACACTATTTATTTGGAGCACACCAGTTACTCCACTTTCAATTATGCAGTAAATAAAAGCCCATAATGGATTTGTCATAAGAATTATTTGTTTTATTTCGGCTAGAATAAAAGCAGTTTTTGTTTTTTTAAGCCATTTTAAGGTCAATATTATTATCCCCCTTAAGCAATGTTTATTTTTCGATAGTCTACAGAATAAACCACTGTTATAATGACCTGCCTGATTACCCTAACTTGCGTAATTAACCCAGTTAAGCCTTTAAATGTCACTTTAAGCTGAAGGCTAGTCAAATATCTAGTCTAATATTATGTGCTGTCATCATGGCAAAGATCAAATAAATCCAACCCGGGCTCATTGTGGTAACGTAGCCCTGCGGACGTTTCTGCGGACCGCGAGATACCTCCCGGGAGTTACGTATTCGAGCGTTTTTTGTTTTCGCGGATGTGCGAGAGGCCGTTGTGCGCACTTTTTCGTGTCTCAGGCGCTTCTCAGGAGCGCGCACCGTTCGCACCTGCGCAGGGCCGGAGCAAGATGAACTGCCGCTCTAGGCAGAGGACGATCACGCCGCCCTCAACCCCATTGTAAAAACGAAAGTGACTGGTTATGAAAATGAAGTGAGGTGTTGCGGACCTCTATTCTGCCGCCCTATACCCGGATATAACCGAGGCGCGGATATAACTGAGGACATGCGGGTGCTGATGGAGGTGTCGCTGACGCCGCCCTCTCTATTCTTGCGTCTATGCGCAAATATATTTGAGGACGTGGGTGTTGAGGGAGGTGTCGCAGACATAACTAAAGACGGGGGTGGTAAGGGAGGTGTCGCGAATGCCGCACTCTCTATACTGCCGTCCTAGGCAGCTGCCTAGGTCGCCTCTATGGACGCGCCGGCCCTGCACCCACGCTGTTCTCGCGTGAAAAGCCGTCGAGGCCGCTGTGGAGCGGCTGACTGGCTGACTGAACGACCGAACGATCGACCAACTTGCCGCCCTCCTCTTCCTCCTCCTCCTCCTTCCCTAAACCCAAGCGACAGTTTGCAAAAGCCGTCCAGAAAAAAAAAAAAAAAAAAAGCAAAAGCCCTCGTCTTTGATTTCGACCGCGTTTTCGCATCTCGCCGCGTCCTCGGCCTTATTTTTTGGATTCTGTGTTTCATCTTACCTGATTTCTGGAACCGGTGTTCCCCGGACTCGATCCCGGTCGTCCCCGCGGCCGGCTCCTCCTCCTCCGGGCCCCGCAGCGTTCGCTCGAGAAAGACTAAACACTGCCGTACGCACCTCCGGCCACGTAAATCGCGGTCTCTAGAAACGTCCGCGGGTCTACGTTTCCAGAATGAGCTTGGGTTGAATAAATCAGTTATTAGAAATGAGTTATTAAAACTGTTATGATTGTAAATGTGTTGGAGAAATCTGCTCTCCATTAAACAGAAATTGAGAAAAATATATACAGGAGGGCTAATAATTAGACTTCAACTGTACAGTCACTGAAATGAATAAGCGAGGCAACATGACATCCTCATATAGGGAAAATCCAGCGTTGAACATGACCGTCTGTGAGACGCATTTACCCCACAGAACAATTATATCATTGTGGTTTTATTATTATTACCCAGCATTACTGATGATTTCAGCAGGAAGACATTGAGCCGAAAATACAGAGAAGCTGACGTTTTAGCAGGGGAATGATGTAATGGTGTGCAGATTGATCAGTGTTTCTGCTTGAATCTGTGTTTCAGAGTCGTTTCAGGTGGTGGTGAGAGGAAACGGCTTTCGGCACGCCAGAAACATCGACCAGGTCTTGTGCAGCTTCAAAATCAACGACACAGTCACTCTCAGTGAGTCTCAGTAGATGATGATGATAAACGTCTTTTTGAACATCGTCATCGATATATTTTGATATATATGATTAATAAATATTGTACACAATAAACAATAGTGTTTACTTTATTTCACAAATATTGCGATTGAGGCGGCCGAATGGGGAGCGTTGTTTCCGATCGCCATTCAATATAATAGACTGAACAGTTTTTAATCAGTCATTATAGCTGATCAGCCATTATTATCTGACAATAATATGGCAGATACTCGATTGCTGGCCTTGCTGAACGATCTAATTTGGACAGGTTTAATTTATATAATGTATTAATTTATGATGAAGGAAATAATAGCAAGTTAATAAAGGCAATAATACATTATATGTAATAAAAATCTTTTTACAAGTAACAAATGTATAACACTATATTAATATTTTTTATTTTAATAACCTTTTAACTAATGATTTCCCACGTTTACTACTGTAGTAATTTATAGTACGCAATAAATTGTTTTTAAACCAAAAATTTAGCAATAGGAACAAATTAACTATTAATAATACAAAAAACATGAGTAAATATATATA